>NC_080678.1:7492425-7504925 GCF_030445035.2 Dasypus novemcinctus
TGAGTCCACTTTCCTGGTTCTGACCGCAGGTGCCTCCTCCCCGCAGGAGTCCAGGGTGGGTCCCACGGGCCGCCCACGACAGGTGCAGCCCCCGAGCGCGGCACCAGCGTCCCCGCCCGTCAAGCAGGCTGGAGGGGCAGGGCAGGGACAGTCCCGTGACGCTGTAGCGCAGCCCGTGGGCCGGACGGTGTGCGCAGGGGCCCACCTTGCCGCTCGGGGCTGCCTAGGCTGTTGTAGAAACGGGCTTGGGGAGGCTACGGGCTGCCCGGGAGCGGGAGGCCTCCAGGGTACAGCCAGCTCTCTCCTGTCGCGAGCTGGGGTTCAAACCCCACCCGGCACCGCCCCTTTCGGCACCCAGGGCTCCACGCTCTGCGCGGGCGCCGTTCACCAACAGCGCGGGCAGCGCTGGCCGTCTTCAGGGGGTTTGGTACGGCGCAGAGCCCGCGCAGGGGCCTGGCGGGCACGAGCACGTTGAGGCGGCTGTCGAGAAGTGCCACAACTTGACTTCCATTTGAGGCATGTTGGCATTTCGATTTCTAGACAGGCAACTCCAAAAGCTGAAATATTTGAGAGATTTTGAATAATGGGCGGCCCCTGCTAGAACTCCATGAGGAAGTACTGGTTCTTGTGTATCTGTGGCCTTCCACGTGCTCGTGGGCTGTGAACTGGGGTGCCGGGGGCCACAGGCTTGTGGGAGGAGGCTGGGAGGGTCCGCGGGCTCCGGTGAAGACGGAGCAGGGCGTTCGTTGCCCAGGACGCCATCCTCTCTTCCCAAGAACGTTCTCTGAGGTTTCTCCTGCTTCAAGAGGGATGAAGTAGCAGAGGTGCCTTCACCACATCCCTTTTTAGAGAGAACTGAAGAAAACATATAGTGCAAATTCTCCCACCACCCGCTTTTGGGTGTGCTCAGTGTGACCCCCAGGGCTCTGCCTGGGAGGGGTCCTCCCAGGAAGCCAAGGCTGCTGGGTGGGCTGCCAGGGCCACCTCCAGGCCTCGGTGGGGCAGGAAGGAAGCCCCCCATGGGGGAGGACGCCTCCCACCTGCTGACAGCACACCTGAGAGAGGGCCCCTTTCTCAGGGCCTGCTTTCTCCCACGGGACCAGCACCCACTCCCAGGAGCCAGGAGCTGCCGTAGGACCGAGTGGGGGGGGGTGGGGGAGAACTGATGGGACCCACCACATACCCTATCAAGGGCGCCCTAGGTCCCCTTGGGAGACCCAGAGGCAGAGAGGGGCCTGGCACCTGCAGTTTTTGAGACCCCCGCTGTTGTAAACAGCAGAGATGTCAAATTAGTTCTGAAAGTCGGGTGTTCCCTAAGCATCTGCAGGTGCTTCGGCATGTGTTTCTGCTGTGCAGAATCCGTGGACCCCAGGTCACCTCCGCCTGGCCGGCTCCACGGAGCGCCTCCGCGCCACGCACACGGTATACACTGTCCAGCTCACGCCCCTGGCCGGTGTGGCCCAGACAAAGCTCGGGGCTTGTGCCATTGACTCCAGGGCCCTGCCCTGCACGCTGCTGACGGCGGCGCCTGGCTTGGTGCTTCCTGAGCCTCGGGGGCCCTTACACGGGGGTTTTGTGGGGACTGGGGGTGGCTCACGGAACGGGGCCGACCTCAGGTGGGCGCTGGGTAGGGGCAGCCTCTGCGGGAAGCTGCTGGGGTCTCGTTTCTGTCCGGTCCCATGGGAATCCCCCCCACGTCCCAGGTCCCTTAAAGGGCGTCACTTTGGTGTTCGCCAGCCACACCCAGACACCTGGACGGCAGGACGTGCGAGGGCACCCGTGGGGCGCCCTCCGCGGGCTCCCAGGCCTGGGGTGCCGTCCTGTCCCGTCTTGCCACGTAGGCGGGTGATGTCCCCGTGTGCCCAGGCTGCTCGCCCCGGCACGGCGGGTGGGTAAGGCGCTTGTCGGCGAGGCAGGCTCGGTCTGGCCCCCTGGTGGGTGTTGTTGGCGGGCGCCTTTGGGGGGGGCCCCTCCTGGCTGGGGTCTCTGCATAGACCAGCTTTCAGAGGGGAGCCCAGCACGCCGTTGTGGGGGATGGCCACTTTCCTTCTGATCCTTTAAGAACTGCGGTGGCAGGAAGTTCCTGCCCTCGACAGCCCAGCGTTCTGTACTACATCCCCGGGGCGGGGCGGGGCCTGGGACAGCGGGTTTGAAAACCGGGCGAGGCCGCCAGCCGGTGGCTGCCGGGGACACGTGGCCGTGGGCACCTCCCAGGGCAGCGCCCGCCGGGCTGAGCGCCCACGTCCCTCCGCTCCTGGGGGTGGCTGTCCCAGCGCGGGGGCTGTGGGGTGGGGGGGGCGGCCAGCTCCTCGGCCTGTGCCTGTGGGCTGCGGGGGCCCCGGGGCCTGCGGGCGTCCCCCGCCGCGGAGCGTCCCCTCTCCTCCCCCTGCAGGGACCGGCTTTGCCTGAGTTACTTCCAGGTCCCGCGTCCCCGGTCCTGCCCGCGCTGAGGCTCCCGGGGTCCAGGGCGGCCGGGTCAGGGTGGCTGCCCACCGAGCAGCCCCCAGAAGGCGGTTTGCGCCGCGGCTCAGCCTTTCCCGGCCGGAGGGGCCGTTCTCGCCTCCCCCACCCCCTCATTAGCGGGAATATCCATTTCAAACGCCCTGGAAGGGATTCTGGGCCGACTGGGCTCAGGGCGCAGAGGAAGGTGGGGTCGTAACCTGTCTGACCTGGAAACTTCTGTCTGATTTGCATTGCCCTGAAATTGACGGGGACAACGAGATAATCACTGGGAATTACACTCGCTGCTGAAAACCGACCCATCCCCTCTGGGTTTCCCGGTGTGGACAGGGCAGCCCCTGGCGGGGCGGGCACCGTCCCCTGGGCATCTGGTTCCCATCAGCGCGCCCCAGGCCCGGAGGCTGCCGGGACACCCTAACATTTAACCTTCCCCACGTGAGGCCGCCGCGGGATAATGAACCTGCGCCGCAGAGGAGGGGGCCGCCCGCCAGCGGCTGGGGGAGGCTTTGCAGGAGGCTTAAATGATCTGTTTACAGCGATCTGGAAAGCACCAGATTTTTCAGGCCCAGACCCCATTAGTCAACCCCGAGTAGACCCTCTGCGGCTTCTCTCCCCGGGAAGGGGAGCCGGCCGAGCAGCCCGTGTCCAGGCCGCTGCCTTCAGCTGCTCTAAAGACACAATTACCTTGGGAGGCCGTGGCAGTCCAGTTGATTAGCACGGTGAATTAAAAGAATGAGTCGCAAATGACATGTCCGGCTCCCCCATGCTAGCCCTTTCTGTTCCCAGTGGGCCTCACCCCTGTTGTAAGGAGGTCAAAAATTAGACAGAGAGAACAATTTTCGAGCAGCTAGCACTTAGGAGCAGAATTAACAATCACTCTGTATGTAATTGCCAGTTAATAGTAAATTGCCTTCTAGACTGTAAAATGCAATATAAACTGGTGGGCACCTAAAATTAAATTAATGAGATATTTGCTGCATTTAAAAGTGAATAGTGCAAATTAATAACTGAGTGCAATGCTTGTTTTAATATTTGTCTAATAGTGTATCATTTGCTTGTTTAAGAATAATTAAACTACTCTGCAAATATCCTACCTGAGAAACTCTGAGCCTCGGCAAGTTGAGCAGTTCCACGTTCACGATTTCTACCAGTAGAAACGCATCGCATTGTTAAGAGTGACAAAAGAAATTATTTTTAAATTAGGATATAGGCACTACGGTGTTAAGTCCATCTGTATGCTTCCAGGTGAAATTGTCTTACCGCAGAAAGGACTTGTGCAGATAGGTTTTCAGGCGTGAAATGTCATTCCGCAATCACGTGCGTCACTGTGTTTTTACAGCGTCCACTTTGCCAAATGGTTTCCTCCCCAGCGGCGGAGCTGGGTCCGGGAGCTGGGTGATGGTGGCGTCACCAAGCCAAGGTCCCCAGAATGCCAGGGGTCCGGCTCTCTGCAAGCTCTTCACGCCGACCCTCACCCCAGGCCTGGTCAAGCCATCCTCATTTTAGAGATTTCCTTTGCTCAATTAAAGAACTCGTCACAGATCCCTGGGAGTCAGCCTGCTGTTTGGAGCAGACCGGACCCCGTCCCCGGCCCAGAAGTTGGCAGCCAAAGGTCGCCCCATCCAGAGCAGGCTTGGGACCGGCCTGAAGGTCTGCAAAGCGTTCACTGGATGGGGGCGTGAAGATGACGGTTTTCTGCACACAGACGTGCGTTTGGTTTGGGGCCTGTGACACCGTCACCCACCCGGTAGTTGCTGACTATTCTTTCTGACGTAGTATTTATGTTTGGCTTTGTTTTTAGAAGTCAGGATTGTGCCTCAAAACGGGCAGCATATCAGGGAGAAGGTGTGCCCTCTGGGTGCTGACATGGCCCCTGCGGTGCCGCTGCTGCAGGCCCGAGGGCACGTGTCTTTGGGGGGCTTCCACATGGAGCCCCCACCCCCCCACTCTGAAAACGCTCCTGTCTCTGAGTATTTCCAAGATCTTCTGTGTGCAGTCACATGCGAGCCTGTTGGCTGCGCGGTGACACGCTGCGCACCGATCGCGCCGGCGACCACAGCCTGCACCAGCTAGCTGTCTGCCAGGCCAGCGCTCTTCAAACAAATTACTTGTATCCACAGAGCAAATGATTCTTAATTGCCTTCCACAAATCATACTATTTTTACTATGTGCAACTACATGCTAATGCCTTCCTTAAATGTAAACCACCTGATGGTTTCCGTGATCAATTTTGAACCACAGACGTGGTCACGGAGAACCAGACGCTGTCGTCGTGGGGGCCGTAGTCTGGGGAAGTCTTTGGTTATTGCGTCTGTGGCTCCCGGGCGGCCCCGGCCAGCTGGCCAACGATGCTCGAGGCAGGGAGCCTGGCTCCCGCTGCCCTTGTCCCTCCACGGCGCCCTGCCGCCCGCACCCCTGTGGCCACCCTGGGTTCCCTGGTGTCAGTGGAAGATGTACCCACTGTTGTCCGCAGTGATCCCCCAAGGAGAGACCCCTTGGCTTGTGTCCCAAGCCTGTTAAATCGTCAAAACATGCATTTTCTGAGGCCACCTCTAGACGAGTCAAAACCGGAGAACTGGGACAGCCATCCAGAGCGTGTGTGACGCCAGTGACACTTTCTCTTCTACCCCAACCCCACCCTGGCTTTTGTCACCCGTTTAAATCTTGATGGTGAAAGTGACCCCCCTCCCCCCGTTCCCTGGGCTGGCAGGGATACCCCCCACCCCCAGAGCTGGGCGCGGAGACTGCCGGACAGCCTTTTGGGGTCATTTGCAGGGCTCCTTGGGCCTTGCGGGAGAGCCACAGAGGAAGGGAGAGTGCTGGCTCTGAGTCGCCTCCGGCGACGCGCGCCAGCGTTACCCCAAATAAAGATCAGTTAGTCGGCTGCGTGCCACATGCAGGTGGGAAGCTCAGGGTCCATAAAGAGCGGCAACTCGGGGGCTCCTGGGGTCACCGTTGTCCCCTCTTTCCCGTCGCAAAGGAGGCTGGAGAATGAGACACCGTTTGTGCTCTTGCACAAGTAGACTATTTGTTCTAATCAGTGACACCCATTTACTAGAATTGCTTAAAATGAACTATACCTCATACAGAAATCGCACATTTAGAGAGTTCCATTCATCATCTGAAAATTGAGGGCCAGTAAACTTTTCTGTTCCTCCAGTGGGATCATAGACATGCATCAAAATGTTAAAAATGATTGGTGAGAGGGAACTGTCACCCATTTATCAAGGAAAAGAACATTATTTGCTAATTTCCCAACCAGGCCGGTGACAGGGTGCTTCGTCTTTGGACCCTCGGTGACCAGCGTGCCCTTTTTGTTATTAGCACAAGCGCTTTTGGGCTGTTGCTAACAAGACACATTTGTCTGTCATCAGAGAGGGCTTTATTTTTTTTTCCGAGCGGCTGTGGCCAAATCGGCGCCCTGCCCTCCGATTGGCTGCCCTCCTCGGGTCCCCGCGAGCCCGGGAGGAGGGGCGCGCTGATCGATCACGAAGTTTCCCCGTCAAGGTGAAGGTATCGACTGCGCAGCACCGGGCCCGACGGCCGCGGCGCGAGCAGACGGCCATCCGTCTTCCCGAGAGGACAGAAGGGCCATCGGGGTTCCCGCAGCGATGGCCGAGGCGTGGGCGGCCGGCAGCCCCTCGTCCCTCGCGCTGAGCCCGCGGCACGGGCAGGACCCCGAGTGCCCCTTGGGGGCTGCAGGGAGGAGAAGCAGCACGGCGGAAGAAGGTCAGCGGGGGTTCGAGTGCCTTTCTGGTCGATGAAAGCGGCTTGGAGTGGGCGTGGCACTGCGGGGGCTGTTGAAATTGAACAGGGGCAGCTTGGTGGTTGAGCACCTGCTTCCCACGTACCAGGCCCCAGGTTTGATCCCTGGTACCTCCTTAAAAACAGAAGAACGGAAGGCAATTCCAAAGCACAACCAAATGAGCACAAGGGATATGCGGAGTAGGGCACAGTTAATCATAACGTGTACAGATAAAATTACACAAAAACTCCTGCAGGGCAAGCAGGGAACACCTTGGGAAACGGCAGAACCTTACAACAAGAAAGAGTCTGGTCCTCTCGGCGCCGGGCAGCAGATCAGACAGGTCACGCCGGGGCCAGGAAGAGCAGCGCCTAAGCCTCGCCACTTTTCCCTCTTCCAGCTCAGCGGTCGCTGAGGCCACACGCCTCCCCCCAGACACCTCTGGCTGGACAGATGGCAAAATGCTCGCAGCCAGGTGGGGACTGGGGGCCAGCCATGTGGGCGCCACGACACCGTCAGGGGAAGGGCCGCTCGCGCTCCCGCGTCAAAGCTTTGTTTTTGGAAGGTCTCGAGACCCACCCGTCCAGATCTGTTCCAGGCCGAGGCTTGCCTCCCAAAGTGTGTAACCTGTGAAAAAGCCCTTTTAATAAAACGCTCATTTGAAGCAGTTGGGCCCTTTTTTATTAGCTGTAGAAAATATGAAACGAGTGATGTAGAACTTTGTTCTCTCAGAATGGCTTTCAGATAGAACGACGACAAAACGGAAGGGTGTTTAGTCAATAAGTAAACTCTTTGTGACGCTACAAACATAGACGTTCTCGAATGCGCTTCACGAACGCGTGGGATAGCTTGGTTTCACAAGGAAGTCGCGTGCAGGTGGTTTGGGCACACATGCTCTGTAAGGCTCATTGCAGAGTGTGTTAAATTGTAGATACAGGAACTTCCGTGGAGACAATAGACCCCAGCAGATCTGCCTGCGCTTTGGTGTCAGTCATCTTTGGAGGAGATTTCTTAAAGGGGCAGCCTTGCGGTGCTCCCTCGTCCTTCCTGCTCATCACCGCCCTGTCCCACCCCCTTGCTAAGTCCCTCTTAAGTCTTCCACACGTGCAGGCGGTGTCACCAGGCGAGCGAGGCCAGGGCTGTGTCTTCAGCTTCCCCCGGTCCTACAGCAGGGGTTCTTAACAGGCTCCAGGAACTCCAATTGAAATTCAAACATTCCTCTTCTGGGGACGAGTTGGTGTGGGTGTGATGGATTTATTACGTCATACTCTGTGTAGTGTGGGCTCAGTAAGGGGTCTGTGGTTTTTACCTGATTGGCAAACGGAAGAGGTTCAGAGCCCCTGTCCTAGACTGTCCCAGCTCCAGGCATGCGGTGACCTCGAGAAGCCTAAGGCTGAGGAAACCAGGTGGTTGGATTTGGGAGGATTCGGTTAAATTCCTTCTCTATCTTTTTACCCCCTCCAGTGTCCCTGGAGAAGGTCCTTGACCAGACTCTCCTCCTGCCCTCCCCATCACAGGGACAGAGAGGGCTGGGGGCCCAGGCGCCCGTCTCCCCCCGTCCTCGTAGTCCTGGGCTGTCAGGATGGCAGTCAGTAGGATGCTTTGAGTCGACCACGACTTCCATCCCCAATTCTGAAGACCAGCTCCATGTTTTCTCTAGCTGACAAGTTCCCCAGTACATCGACACGGCGGGAACCTTTCAGGCCGCTCGATCCTGGCTTCTGAACAAGCCCCGAAGCCGTGAGGAGCGGCTCCTCCAGGGTTCGCCCAACCCGAGGCGTGTCGTGACGATGGGGGCTTTGTAGGTGACCGCCTTCCGCCATCTTGCATCAGGTTCTGGCCTGTACCCCCAAAGCGAAGACTTAAAGATGCCTTGTACACTCGCCCTCGGTTTCGAGCATCGGCTTAGTGTTACCACCGTGCAAGGGAGAGAGAAACACGGTGCTGCCGGCACCCTCCTGGGTGCGGTGTTGGGGTCGCGGCAGGTCCTTTGCAGCATGGAGCGCCTGTGCTCACGATCATGTTTAAAACTCCGAGGACGGAGCCCCCCGCTCTGCCGGATCTCTGCAACGGTGCCGTGTTTGGTGGGAAGTCCCTCTTCCTCACCACCCAAAATGCCATGGCCTGTGTCACCGCTTTCCTTTGAACCGATGGGAATCTTCAGGGTGAGCGCTCCCGCCTGTGGCCGTGGCGTCAGAGTGCATGGTTGGTGCTGTGCTTTGGAACTGGCCCGTGGTTTCCCGCGTTGGCTGTTTGCCTGATGCCCGCATGGGCCAGGCACTCCGCTGGGCACTGCGGGTGGCTCGGAGAAGGAGGGAAACCGGCTGGTCACGCAGGGGCTCATGGCTGGGGGCACGAGCATGGCGACACACCGCCCCCAGTGTCCTCAGCCGTCGGTCAGCAACGGTGTCTTCCTCCCCGTGGCCCAGGGCCCATCCAGACGGCTCTCAGGAAATGTCTGAGGCACAAACCACAGTGACAACCGAGCTTTGGGGAATGAAACAGCATGTAGAAGGGAAATTAATAAAATAATGATAGTATAATGCTTTTTTAAAAAAGGTGAAGTTCTGTGAGAAGAGGAACAGATGAGGTGCATTGGGACCTCCAAGGAGAGTCCTTGGAGAGACGGCTCTGGGGTGGACCCCGCGTCCTGTGGTTCGGCAGGGGCGGAGAGCTGGGGGTCTGGGTGGGCAGCGGGGTCCTCGGGCATGTCGGGGATGGGGTGAGCAGCCCTGGGGGACAGGAAGGAAGGTCGGACGAGGACAGGTGGTCTTCTGGGCCCCTTGTCTGGGAGCAGGGCTGTTGAACCTGCGACCCATAATCCAAATCCCGCGTTCCAAGGGCTTTGCTTTCGGGGACGTCAGTGTTTCCGTTTATCGCGGTGATACCTTCCCGGTCCTCCTCAGCGCTCTCTTCCTTGGTTCAGCCTGAGAAGCCAGGAGTTAATAAATCAAAAAGGACAGTCGTGTTGGGAAACTGAGTCAGACCCTGAGTCACCTTCGCTCTGCCCTGTTCCTTCCCCCACAACCGCTGCTTCTGCTTTATCCACTTAGCCTATCCCTTAGATGCGTGCCTCAGTTACCTCGCAAACGTGTTGGAAGCATCTTTGTTGCTAAATAACATTCTGACTGTGAGAAGCATGTCCCTCACTCTAGGTAAAGCTGCCACGTCTGTCCTAATTCAGAGTAGAAGGGTTTTAAAGTACACCTAACGTTTTTTTAAATTGTGATGTAGCTCACATACCATAAGGCATACATTTAAGTGGTTTTAGTCTGTCCCCAAAGTTGTGCCACCACTGCTGCACCATCCGACTCAGAACGTCTTTGCCGCCCCCGGGGGAAGTCCCTGCATGTTAGCAGCTGCTCTCCACTCCCTCCTGTCCCCCAGGCGCCGGCAGCCACTCATCTACTGTCTGGTCTCTGGGGTTCCTGTTCTGGGCGCCTCAGGAAATGGAATCACTCGGTGCGTGGTCTTGCAGTGTTTGCAGCGTCCCTCCACGTTGTGGCCGGCACTGCGCTTCATTCCTTTTGTTGCTGAATGACATTCCGTGGCATGGACAGACTGCTTTTTGTCAGTCTGTTCACCCTTTGATGGCACTTGGGTCTGATGAGAAATGCCGTTTTGAACCCCTGGGCACAATTATTTATGTGGACACAAATGAAACGTCCTGTTCACTTTAACTTCTTGAAATTGAAAGTGCTGTGCTTCGTTCTGAGTTGCTGTTATTTTCAAGCCGCCCCACAGTCACTCTTTTACATTTCTGAGCACCCACTGTGCGCTCTGCACACAGTAGGGTGGGTGCAGTGAGGGTGACAGGGCTGCCTGGCCCGATACTACCTTCCAGGAGGACAGCGAACCCCTGAGGGCAAGTGGACGTGTGTGCAGTGTGCCCCCACAGGGAGCGGGTGGGCTTTGGGAGCATGGGAGTGGGGTCTTTGTTTTGTCCACAGAGAAGACAGGACACCTCCAGTCTCGGAAGTGGGCTGAACTTGGCAGAGCTCCATTTTCAGCTTACCTCTGTGGGGAAGTTTACACCAGGTTAAAGTGTTCCTGCCCGTTGCCTGGGCTGGTTTCCCACACAGCATGTGTTTCCTGGTTGGCTTTTCAGCCCCTTCTCCCCTACAAAATCTCTAAGAGGGATGACAATCCAGGGAAACTTGAATTTCCTTTTTTACAATAAAAGGACACCACGTTAGACAGCACCTGATGTTTTTACCGTGTTGACGGTGATATTTATCCACTAGCTTCTCCTTTCACTTTGCTGCAGCGCTCCTCTCCACTTGATAGAGGGTAAATGTGCTAATATCGCCTTCGTGAGAGGATGGGGGGGCTCCGGGAGGCAGGGGCCACCTCCCCCTGGAGCGCCCCGAGGCAGCCAGCCCGCCTGGAAGGGAGCGCATCCCAGAGGCCCGACCCCGTCCCTTCGCTGGGGCCAGGCCCGCAGGTGTAGTCTGAAACGTGGCTGTGAAAGTCGCAATCCAGTGTATTCTTTGAGATATGTAAACAGAACGGTTTGAATGCAATCCAGCAGTTGTCAGCAAGGGTATTATTTTGGTAACAAGGAAGATGAGCTGTCCCCTTCTCTGTGTTTGGTGTCACAGCACGGTGCCGCCATCCACTGCCAGCGGGCGGTGAATGGGAGCCGGTCCCTGCGTGCGAGGCCCTGTTGGGGTGTCTGCATGGATTCCTGATCCAAGGAGGGGCCTCCCGATTCCCCGGCGGAAGCCGCCGCGGCCGTCCCCGCGCCCCGGAAGCCTGCGGCGAGCCCCCCCGGCTCGGCGGGTCGGGGGGAGTCGGGGCGCCTCTGAGCTGCCCCCCTTGTGCAGGGGCCCTCCTGGCGCGAGGGGTGGCCCGGGTGTGGAAACGGGGGCCCTCGTCTCTCCATCTTCCTGCAGGCCTGGCGCCTTCTCGTGAGCGACGCCCCGAGCCCGCCGCGGCCACGTGCGCCCCACGCAGGCCGCCATGCCTGGCTCACCCTGCCGAGTTCTGTGATTGAAATTCATTGCCAAATTTATTGAGAAATTAATGAGAAAAGCTGCAAAGTATTGACTTTGAGAGGAAAACACAACTCATCTTGAATGAGGAGGAAAATGCAGCAATAATTTAGCCGCTATTGATTTGGCCCTGTCCATGTATTGATCTTCATTTTACAATATTAATTTGCACCTGCAATCGGCTGCAAAGGGAACCGATTTCATTTCGTGGCGGCGTTAATGTGCAAAGCATTAGCTGCTCTTAAGAAGCAGGGGTATTACATGTCGGATTGGAAGGGCAGATGTGTGTGTGTATATATATATATATTTTTTTTGCTATTTTTGCTTGTTACTGAAATAGACTAAAAATTAATTTTTTGTCGGACAAAATATGAAAGCAGAAACCCATCTAAAACGAGGCCCTCCTCCCAGGCTGCAGGCCGCTTTTCATCCGTGTGAGGAGCCGTCAGCCGCCTGAAATTCCAGCCAGCCCTCATCATCATGCCCAGATCAGTTCAAAGTTCATGAAATTTCTATGAGCATTGATCTCGCCCCATTGATTTTTTTTTGCAGCAGATCTTTGAAATTTTAATTTCCCGAGCATCTGAATTTCTTATAGATGAAATGCGCTTGGAGGAGACAGTTGATGATAAAGTGGAGAACTTAGCATCATTTTAAGGCCGAAAAAAAGGGGGAAAAAAACAGGCATTTGCAGACTTTGTATAATGTTTTTGAGGCGGGATGATGAAGGTGCTGTGCTAGGAGGGAGGTATTCAGGGGGGAGCGAAATATCAATTTTGTCTTCGGCGGCCACACATTTTTAATGCAACTTTTTATACAGTCATTTTTGAAAGAAAAGCTATCTGGAGAAACAGCGGGACCGAGAGACATTCTTCACTGCGCAATCATTTGCTCACAGCAGTGTACATCACCTGGTCAGGTTCACCTAGTTACTTATCAGTGGGACATTTAATAACCTCAAGGTGATATAATTGCTATTGGCATTTTCCCCCCTTGGATTCAGCTGGTTAATGTGTAAACTACTTGTCAGCAAATAGCACTTTGTCACTAACACCCTCTAGAGGAACGTCTTTGTATTGAGCAATTTAATTTTACTTTATTTAATTTTTACACATTACAACCTGTGTTCATTCAGGCACACTGAAGGCGTGCAGGCTGTCAGGACAGGGTCTGGGCATCCCTGTTAGCAAAATATACTATATCTTATTTAACGCTCCCCATTGCTTTAATTGAAGCACGCTCTTGTCCCTCGGAAAAGGAACTGCAGATGTTCTTATTATGTAGTTATGTTGCTAATGTGA
>NC_080678.1:7507425-7509925 GCF_030445035.2 Dasypus novemcinctus
TAAGGATTTATTAGATGTGTGCCAGGGGCTCGGGCTTTCTCCTCCAGTAGTAGATTTTGCCCGGGAAGTCGCTGGGAGTCTTGGTCTTGACAAGCAATGGGGTGATGGGTGCGGTTCGGACTCGGTGGGCCGCTGGGGCGCGGGTGGGTGGAGTGGACACAGGGACGCCCCACCCCCATCCTCAGAAGGCTCGAGGAGCTGCGGGCGCACCCCGCTTCTGCAGTTCAAGGAGCGGGCCTGTCTTGCTCTAATTTTTACATGCAGATTTCATAGGGCGCCCAGTAGTGCAGACTCTAGGTGGGACTTGAAACTGGACCTGCAGCCCCAGGCCCCCTTTCTGCGACGAGGGTTTGGGGGGCGCTCCAGAGGACCGATTATGTGCCATCGTCCCCCAAACGTGAAATGGGATGACGGCCTCCTCCTTGGCCTGGCGCTAAAGGTGTAAGCGCTCCGTGGGCTGGGGTGCCAGGCACCCTTGTACGTATACCGCTTTATGATATTTTTGGTAATTTAAGAAGAGGATCAATTCAACCCAAACATTGGAGACCCAGAATGAGAGCACATGGTTATTGCAAGTCATAGCGCTTCCGCGAGCTCGGGCCGAGGCGTCTGTCACCTGTCAGGCACATTTGCATGCGATCGATCGCGGCCGGCCATCTATCTTTTCTGATCACCTTTCATCAGCCAGATTCATTAAGTCAAGCAGTCATGGTGATTAGCTGGGAGAGGGAGAGACCCCGACGTGTTAGAAATGCACAGTGGGCCACCTTTTTTGTTCCCCCATCAAGAAATGTAATTCTTTATCTCATCCTTTCCGGACCCGCCGCTTGGCGAGGCTGGCGCGACGGCCCGCCCACCCCACTGCCCGGCCCGCTTTCCTGACACCCTCGTCCAGGCCCGGGCAGAGACATGACAAATTGTCCCCCAAGTCAGCGCTGACAGCTTCTGATGATTAATGGTCTGATTATGAAGTGGTTTTGCACGTATAGAATTTACATCACAGAGAGTTAGAAATTTTGCCATGTCACAGATGCCAGGACATTCTGAAGAGCTTCACTCTTTGCAAAGAAAAAGAAGAGGGCAAAATCCCAGCCAAAGCCATGTCATGTAGAATCAATACGCTGGATCAATGCTTTATTAACAAGAAAATGTCTTACTTCACATTCTGTGTGGGCCTTTGTCTCCGGGATGCATGATGGAATGTCAAATCATATCGTGCTCCTCAACTTTCGGTCGGGTTATTGAGCGCGCGAGTCCCCTTGCGTTGCTTACAGGACGCACGGTGGGTGTTTTGCAGAAATAGCCCGAGCCCGCGAGGATAATGGTACCCAATTATTTTGGAGATCGCTTTCAAAGGCAGCCCCCTAACCTGCCTCCTCGAGCCGCAGCCTTTGTGCTTGCCGGCTCGCCGCGAACCTGCTGAGTTGTGCGGCGTTAATCATCAAATTACATGCTGACTAATGAGTGATGGCCCAAATTGCAGGCTGAGTAATGAATAGATGGCGGCAGGTCTTATTAGTCTCAGAAAACCCCCTGATTTATGTTGCGCCATGCACCGTGGAGTTCCTCCACTGAAAACGATATCTACATCAAGAAGTAATGTACTCTAATAAGTATTTTCATCTTCACTCGCGTCCTCGGGCCTCCGGGCTCCGTTTCTGTTGGAGTCAGGCAGCGCCGTAATAAAGCCCGATGACTCCTTATAAAGCTTGTTAAACACCGTGTGTGCAGGCGGACGGGGTCCCGGGCATGATGCATGCGCTCTGCAGCGCGCATGTGCCACTGCTTTATGGCCATGCGTGGTCCGTAGTCAAAATTACGATCGGAGGGATAAAAAGATTAATTACTATTTGTGGCCAGCAATTTTGCGAGGCTGGTGGATTGCAGCTGTAGAGCGAGGTTGCCCTGCGCTGGTTTGTCGTCAGCCATTCACAGATTATTCAAGCTTTGCAAGAGTGAGCCCTCCTGCCCGGTTTTGTGCTCATGCAATATGCTAGACAAAAAAGGACCACAGGGATAAATCTGAAGCTGGCACTAGCTGGACATATGTCATAATTGCCAGTTTCCCATAAATCCTCGGCCAGTGCAGGCCGCTCTGTGCGGGGCAGACGGCGCGCCATGGCGGGGGTGGTGGCCGCAGGCGGCCCCAAGACCTGTGACTTTGCTCCTACACCTCCGTTCTTATAATAAATTCAGTCACCCTTTGACTTTCTTCCCGTCTAATTATAGATTAGAAATAATCGTTGCTTTTATGTGCAAAAGAAAGGGAGAAATCTATTCCTTAAGACAGAACTAACATCCGGGGGTGCTTGCCTGAAAGAGAGGCAGAGAAGGCGAATTACACTTTTATTTGTAAACGTGCAATAAACAGGTAATGGATGGCATGAAAGTAATTAACCTGACCTACCTTTTTGTGTCCCATTGCAGCCCTTAACGAACCCACCATAGATTACGGCTTCCAGAGGTTACAGAAAGTGATCCCGAGACATCCGGGGGACCC
>NC_080678.1:7514925-7719925 GCF_030445035.2 Dasypus novemcinctus
GGAATAAGCACTGAACTCACTTGCAAATTTGGGGCGTGAATTAGGGGTGAAATGTTGCCTATAAGGACTCTGCCAGTTTAATTAAGATATGGAAAATTACTTATTGTTCTTCACCACTAAAGGGCTGGCATTAGCCGGCAAACGTGAGCCTGGGCCCCGCGTCTCTGCGCCGCGTGTGTGTCTAATACCCACAAGGCCCGGGCGTTCAACCTCGGGCACCGGGGGTGCCCGCTCAGAGCGAGCCCCTGCTCCGCACGGCAGCGGGACCGTGCCAGGCTGGCAGCGCGCCGGCAGGTGCCCGCCCGCCTGCCCTGCCGCGCCTGCGGGGCCGGGACGGAGCGGCTCGGCCGGGCCCTTGTCCCCTCCCGCCGCGGCCGGAGCTGACTTCTCGGAGGAGCCGCCTCGGCCGGTTCCTGCGGCGCAGTGACCCGCGCTTGCTTTCCTCTAGGAAGTGTTACTGAAGAGGGCGGCGGACCTGGTGGAGGCCCTGTACGGGATGCCACACAACAACCAGGTGGGTGGCCGCTGGCCCCTCCCGCCAGCGGGGAGACGCCGATGGGGACGCCCCGGCCTCCCGCTTCTGTCCTCGCGCCCGGGGTTCAAGGCGACGATGACGAGCTAGAGGCAGAAACCCAAAGCAGAGGTGCTCCTTAACGGAGGAGGGCTGGCTCTGCGCTCTGTTCAGGCGGCTCGTCGCGCTGGGCGCCCCCGAGCCCCGCTACGTATTGGGGTGCCGGGCCTCAGGGAGGGCAGGACCCCCAGCCAGGCTCCAGATCCTCCCAGCCCTCTGCCATCCTTGCCAGCTGGGCCCCGGGGCGTCAGGCACAGTCCTGGGGCTTCTGGTAGGGTCCCGGGGTGTCAGGCACATATCCGGGGTGTCGGGTGCACATCTGCGGCATCGGGCACATATCTGGGGCATCAGGCGCAGTCCTGGGGCAACGGGCACAGTCCTGGGGCATCGGGCACAGACCCGGGGCGTCGGGCGTCCCCGCAGCGCCATCAGGGTCTCCCGAGGGGCACGGCGGGCCCCCCGTGACCGCTGGCGCCCCGCCCTAGGAGATCATCCTGAAGCGGGCGGCCGACATCGCCGAGGCCTTGTACAGCGTCCCGCGCAACCACAACCAGATCCCGGCCCTGGGCAACGCGCCCGCGCACGGCGGCATGATGAGCGTCAACTCCTTCGGCAGCCAGCTCGCCGTCAACGTGTCTGAGACGTCACAAGCCAACGACCAAGGTAGGCCGCCGCCGGGGCCCGTGCGGCCGGGGCGCCCTCGGTCGGGCTCGGCCTGGCCGGGCGGCGCGGAGAGCTGGGCGCAGCCCCGTCCCCTCTGGGCCCCTCTCCGCGGGGGGCCCTCCCGCCCGGGGCTGGCGGAGCATCACGGGACCCCTGCAAGGCAAGAGCGGCCACTCCGCGACCAGTGCGGGGTCCGGGGCTGGCCGGGAGCGCGCCGAGCTCACGCACGTGCCACCTCGCCTCCCTGGAGGACGAGAGGCCCCAGGCTCGCCGCGGGCGGCACGCGGGATTTGGGTCCCAGGTTGGGGATGAGGAAATGGAGAGAAAGACCCAGGAGCTCCTTTCCACGTCCACGCTGTCCCCGGCCCAGGCTGCAGGCCGCTGCCCGTCCCCGAGGCTGGCCGGCGGGGCCAGCTCTTCAGTCCTGCCTCGCCCTTTACGGCGCGCGCCGAGTAACCTCAGTGCCGTGTGTCCGTCCGTCCACGCCCGCTTCCAGAGGCAGCAGGCCCTAGAAACCAAGGCCCCAAAGCAGCCTTTCCAAGGAAGTTACCGCCACGAACAAGCGCTCCCTGTCAGCCGTGGCATTTGCGGGCCCGCGGGGGCCGAGGGCTCACGGAGCGCGTGGGGACGTGGCGGGAACCCGAGGGGTCGGTAATTGCTCCTAAAGAGAGACGTGAGCGCGGCTGACGGGTAGATCGCGCCCAGCTGGCGGCCGGCGCGGGGTCGGCCTGATCGGGCCGCCGTGGCTGGCGAGAGGCGCTGGGGCTGGAGTCGAGCGCGAGGTCCGTGGAGGTGTGTGACGCGTGCTGTCGACTCCCGGGGAACCCCTCCCCCCTGTGTCTGTCGCTGCTAATAACGTTATTTTTGGCGGGGGTGGGGGGGATTTTAACAGTCGGCTACAGTCGCAATACAAGCAGTGTGTCCCCGCGAGGATACGTCCCCAGCAGCACTCCCCAGCAGTCCAATTACAACACAGTCAGCACTAGCATGAATGGATATGGAAGTGGCGGCATGGCCAGCCTAGGGGTCCCTGGCTCGCCTGGATTTCTCAATGGTTCCTCCGCCAACTCTCCCTACGGCAGTAAGTGTCTTTTTGTCACGCGTCATCACGCAGATTCATATTCACTACAAAGTCAAATGTCTGCATTGCTTGGGTGTTCTGTGGTGTGAGCTACTGGATAAAAGGAGGGGTGACTCTGGAGGCTGGACGTCGCAATGACGGCCGCAAATTGACCCAAAGTGGGCCGCGAGGCGGTCCCGTTGGAAACGCACGCAGAAATCGGAACCAAATTGGGCTGCTCAATTGGAAAAGAAAGTCCAACGCTAAAGAGTTTGCCTGTTATCCAGAGAGTGGCCGAGCCAGAAGCATCTCGTGTTTTGTCTTGTGGGTCTCGCGCTCTGATGCCAGGGCGAGGCCCGGCGCCCGCTGTGTGGTGTCGCTGTGCCGCGGCGCCGCGTCCTGACCATGTTTGCTTTGTTGCAGTAGTACCGTCCAGCCCCACCATGGCAGCCTCTTCGGTCACCCTCCCTTCAAACTGTAGCAGTACACACGGCATTTTCTCATTCTCACCTGCCAATGTCATCTCCGCAGTGAAACAAAAGAGCGCCTTCGCGCCCGTGGTCCGGCCCCAAGCCTCCCCGCCTCCCTCCTGCACCAGCGCCAACGGAAACGGACTCCAAGGTGAGGCTGGGGCGTTGGCCTGGAGCCCTGGGCAGCACATTCTCCAGGGGCTCCCGCTGGGCCAGGCTGCAGGAGGCAGCTCTGTGGGGAGGAGGCTGAGCCCCGTGGGTTGAGGCGCTGAGGCCTGCAGGTGGAGGCCGAGGCCTGGGGGTGGAGGCAGTGAGGCTGGTGGGTAGAGGCAGCGAGGCCCGTGGGTGGAGGCAGCGAGGCCTGACGGTGGAGGCAGTGAGGCCTGGGGGTGGAGGCAGTGAGCCCCACAGGCAGAGGATGAGGCCCATGGGTGGAGGCCGAGGCCCGTGGGTGGAGGCAGTGAGGCCCGTGGGTGGAGGCTGAGGCCTGTGGGTGGAGGCTGAGGCCCACGGGTGGAGGCAGTGGGCTCCGCGGGTGGAGGCCGAGGCCTGCGGGTGGAGGCAGTGAGGCCCATGGGTGGAGGCTGAGGCCTGTGGGTGGAGGCCATACCGGGACCCCCCAGCAGCAGGTGCTCCAGGCACCCCCTCAGAGCACAGCCCCAGATTCCCGGCCTCTCTTGAAGCCACACACGCTGCCCCCGCACCAGCCCATGTTCGTGTAAATCACCCCCATGCGTCAGCCTGACGAGCACCAGACAAACCTCTTGGTTTCTGTCCCGCCCATGAAAACCGATTTCTCACCCTCCACCGTGAGCTAAGCGTCCCGAGAAGCCAAGCAGGGTGTGGCGGAAAGCGGCAGGGCTAGCTGGCCGCCCTCCCGGCGCAGGGTCAGTGTCAGGAGAGGCCCCTCCGGGCCCGCCTGCTCGCACCCCGCCCTGGCCTGCCGGCCACCTGACGGGCACGCGCGGGGCCTGCGGGGGCCGTGAGCGCCCGGGCCCGGGCAGCAGTCGGCGTTCTCGGTGCTCTTGTTCGCGGAGGCGGGGGGCCGGCCCCGGGGGTCGAGGGACACACGCCCTGGACGTGGCTGCCCGCCCGGGGGCCCGGCGCTCAGGCCCTGCCTCTTCCGGCCTCTTCGGCGACACTCAGATCCAGTTCCTCCTTTAAAAACACGAATCCATTGCACCGGTATTTACTGAGCGCCTACTGTGTGCCAGGCTCTCTGCTGGGTGCCGAGGACGTAGCCGCGGAGAAGACAAACGGGCCCTTTTGTGAAGTTGGTGGCATATTTCACTTTGATGAACTAATGCTCAAAAAAGGAAGTGGAAAGGTATCAGTGATTTGAAATAATTGTCTTCACCACCTCTGCTAATAGATGAGAGCTCCCCCCGGCCCCCCAAGTGCCGCTGACGGGCGGTTGGCAAGCCAGGACCGGGCCGAGGCAGGTTGCCCAGGCCGCGGGCCCCTCCCTCGGCGCCGCCGGGGTGGCGGCACGGGAGCAGCTGTGCGCACAGGTCTTCCAAACCGTGACGCTGTACCGGTGAGGCCGCGATAAATTAATATTGTTGAAATTAATGGACTGAGAAATTGAAGCTCACATCACTACACGAACAAATTTATGAATATGTTATACATAAATTAACGAGAACCGTCATCCTGACAAAAATTAAACAACACTAAAGTTAGAGGATCTTAAATTCCACCCCCCACCGGCCAGCGTCAGCAGCACTTGGCATTTCGAGGCAAACTTTTCTCTTCTGTCCTTGAGAGAGGTAGAGAATGACCCTCTGTCTTTTCCCGGTCCCTGGGCCTGAGGAGCCAGGCAGGTGGGCCTGTGGGGCGCAGAGAGCCCCCGTCCTGGGGACGCCGAGCGGAGGGCCAGGGCCGACGTCTGGGCGCAGAGGTGGGGTCGGGGGCCAGGCAGGGCCTGGGGCCCCGCTGGAAGCCACCAGGCTGGTTCTGCTCTGTCGCCGGGACTGGCTCCCCGGAGTCGGCACCCCTGGGTACCATGGCGTGGGGGGCAGCTCTGCACAGACTGCCGGGAGCTGCCCCCTTGGCCCAAGTGAAAGGATGTAGGGGGAGCGCCCCGTCCCGTAAGGCAGAGGCCCCACGGCGGCTCGACCAGGTCCCAGGCCGGTGAACGGAGGGGTGCCACCCCAGCAGGCTGCGCCCGACCCGGGCTGGCGGCGGGTGTGGTGCCGCGCGCCCCGCCTGACCCTGTCTCTCTCTTTCAGCTATGTCTGGGCTGGTAGTCCCGCCGATGTAAGGCCGTGCCCGGGCACTGCCGTGGCATCAGAGCACCCGGCGTCGCGTCACAGGACACGTTTTGGTCTAAGACGTGCTGATGGGAACGCACCTTCCCAAGAAGCCGGCAGCCATCGAGACGCCACAGAGACTTTGTTTAAAGATTTTATTTAAACTATTAAGAATCCACATGCAAACAACCTACTTCTTCATGAACAATTCCATTTTATTGACTGAACTTTTCTCATATTTTCACATTTCTCAGTCCTGAAGAATAAGGAAAACAAAGCGACGCCTATTTTGTATAAAGTTTCTGATTCCGTCTTGGCTATGTCTAGTACTTGCTATGTGTTGGGAGAACCTTTGTGAATGCACCATTTTGATTATCCTGAAACACTGATGAAAAATGCCTCCAAACATTTTTCTGTACTCATTCTTAGATTCACAATGGTTGTGTATCTCTATAATGTGAAATATTTTTTTGTGGTGACAAAAGGGGGCCAAGGAGATGTGAGCCATCAAACTGGAAGAAAAAAAAAAGGATGACTATATGATTAGGAGAATTTGGGGTGGCAGGGAGGGAGGGAGGGAGGGGTTATCATTGCTTAACTTCATCTTAATGAAATGAAACTTTGTAACTTATTGTAGTTAGAAATTGTAACTTTGATATTGAATTCTCTTGCCTTCAACAAGCACACTGACAGAGAAAAAAAAATGCTACTGTCTGTTGTTTAAAATCTTCTCCCACTGCTAGAGCTTCCTGTTAAGCAAGTGTGATCTGCAACATTTTTTCAACTTTTGCTAGCACTGTATACTATTGCATTCTTAGGCTACTGTGAAGTCTATGTTTCTTGTACCAGAAAATTGTCCTTTTGACTTCTAGATCCTTCTTCCCTAATGTGTTTTGTATGTGGTTATAAAATTGTAGACTTTTGTGATTTTGCCAAAGTTGTAGCTAAATATTTATACACTTGTCTTGAATTTTTTTCAGATCCACTTAAATACTTAGAAAATGAGTTTTATTCCTTATATATCTTATAAGGAATAAAATGGTCTCCATTCAACACTTACTTTCCCTTGAACACTTGCAGTTGCTAAGGAACTTTATTTTGTAACATATCAATTATAAATATTGTATTTATCTTTGAAATTTTGTACATTGCTTTTCCCAGCGTTCTTTTTCTTTTTCTTGTCTGTATTGTTTTTTGATCATGTCCTGGTGTTGTGATGCTGAAAAGAGCATTAAGCCAAGAAGTGTCTCTTTTTATCTGTTTTGTTAAAACGAACCAATGTCCTGACATTTCATTTATACTTTGAAAACTTGCTATTGTTTAGACTTTCCATCTGTTTTTTTTTATTTTGAGGAAAAGTCAAATTCATTGTTTATTTTTATATTATTTTTAAGTTATCTGAAAAAATAATTTTGAAAAAAAAGTTTGTTGTATAGTCAAAACAAAACGGTGTCACCGGCTGTGACAGATTCCAGTAGTCTGTGCATGTGAACAGCCACGAGGCAACACCGTTTGGGGCTTTGTCCTTATTTTATTTTATTTTTTTGTAGAATGTAAAAAAGAAAAAAAAAAAAAAGTCCTTTTAGCTGCCACCCATGACTTTGCCACATAGCTGAACTGTGTTTACTGGAAAAATTCAGAGGCCTAAAGTTTAAAATAAAATTTACTTCTGAGGTTTTAATTCAAATGTTTGCCACATTAACTTCTCTGATGCCTTAAAAGTGGACTTCTTTAAAGAATCTTTGTGCTATTTTATCACAGGCTTACACCACAATTGTTAATATTTCATTTGGAGATTTATGGAGTTAAACCACCAAACAAAAGCACAACCCTGGTACTCCACCTGCCATGCCTTCCTGGGCCTGCGTCTGCTGCATTTTGCATCCCCTCCTCCCCCCAGGCCCCCCCTAGGGTTCAGAGAGGTTTTAGGGGGAACCCAAATCATCACTGGTTTTTAAAATTTTTTTTACCAATACCTTTTTGTAGTCAGACCTCCTAGCCCTGTCTGTACCTTTTACCTGGGATGGTATCCCTCATATATTGTGCCTGTTTAGTGCCAAATCCACAGGAAGACCAAAAGGGTCGGTTTTTTTTTTCCTTTGCACTAAATGCTTTGCAGACACAGCACAGCAAAGATTTTGCAAACTGCAGCAGAAATCAAATTTAAAACAAAAAGGAGGGATGTTTAAAAACTTTGATTAAAAAAAAAATGCATATATTAGGAAAGCGTTCATTCAAGGGACTAAATAAGCAGAACCTCCAGGCTGGCCAGCAGGTCGCTCTCTGGCTTCGTGATGGCTGACGAGGCTTAGCTACGTGGAAAAGCCTGAGAAGTCACTTTGGAACTAAATTGCCTCCATTTTATTTTGTATAAGGGGTTGATCTAAAAAAGAGCTCACATGTACATGTTCAGAACGTTTGCAAGTTTTTTCATACCCACACTCGGTTTATGTTGTAGATTAATTAGTCAATGCCCTCATTGCTTCATTGTCTCCAAACTGAGTGCTTCACTAAATGGTAGATTTTACTGTTAAAGACCCTACAATAAGATTGTTTTATCTGTACATTTTTTCAGATATTTAACTGTATAAAAATGTTCATTTTACACAATATTTAATTAAAGTATTTCTTGTCTGTGAATTTCATTTTTAGTAATTTTATCTGCTTTGATTATTAAAACGATGGACTAAACACACACCCGCGGAAGTGATACTGGGCGTTTCCTTTGTACGGTACAGAACTGTGCCTTGGTGAAGATAAAAGTCATTGCTAGGATTACCTTCCGCTGTGTAGGCACTGCTCCCACACCTTTCTAACCTGCCATGAGAAATCCGGTAAAGAGTTACGTAAATGGGCCCCGGGTCCAGGGACCGCCTATACATATGTTGGACTCATGCTCAAACATATACGTGATGCTTCTCTTTGTGCCACAGACCCCCTGGGCCCCAGAGCACTGGAGTGCCCCAGGCCCTGTCTGACCACTGGCCTGTGAGATCACAAGCCCCAGGCTTCACTTGGTCTCGGTAAGGCCCCTCTGCCCAGCCCCTCCTCTCGCAGGCTCTCGGCTTCTGAACTGGGGGGTTTGGCAGGTAGAAAGCAACTATTCCAGCTACTGCAGACCCCTGTGCCTTGGAGCCCCATTCACAGTGCTCGGCTCGGGCAAGAACCAGCTTTAGGCGAGTGCATGGGCAAGGGCTGCGTGGGGGTGCAGGCCCAAAGCACCCAGCTACTGGGGCCATCGCCGATTCCAGGTCCACCCCAGCGGCCCAGCAGCCCCACACTGCGCCGCCCACGGCCAGCTGTGCCTCTGTGCATGCAAATGCAGCAACCATAATGAGATCCGCTTTCCATACTGACGGTCTAATTTACACAGCGGATGCCCAGCGCCTGCAAGTTTTCAGGGCTCCCCATTCCAACGCGCTCGGTGCTTTTCATTTTCTCTTCAATGAAAGGCTGGTTTTGCATGTTTTGGCTTGCAGCTCTATAACACATACGCGTACGTGTGATCCAAATTAGTACTCACAAATGTCATCTTAATTACTTGTTCTGCTGAGCAAAACAGGAAACAATTATTCAAAACATAAAGAAACTTGTGAATACCTTTTTTTTCCCCGTCAGTGACAATCGAGTCCCTTTGAGGGTGCATTCTTGTATCAGCCTTGAAGAGACAGCAGAGAGAGAGATTCCTGGGGGCCGAGCCCACTGCCCGCCTCCCCCGCCCACTCGCGCCTCCCCACTAGGCTCCTGGCTGAGCAGCTGAGGGGCGGGATGGGGGCGGTGTTGGCGGGTGACTCACCTCCTGGCCCGCTCGGAGCCCGTGCCTGGGCTGGATGTAAGGGCATCTCCCTGGCTCACCTGCCAGGGCCCTGTCACCTGGGGAGAAAGACACGATTTCGATTTTATCTTCATGTTTCAGATCAGAAGCAAGAGCTGGATTCTCTCAAAATGTATGCCAATTATTGTCGGGCCGCCTTTTATGGCCTTTCAAGCTTTTAAAGATTATTCAAAGCACTTGCAATGGGCTTCAATCTAATGCCTCATTTCATTGCATTAAACAGCCTAGTTAATAAAGAATCAATATATTCAAAGGGCAAGGTTATCTTCTGTCTACAAGGGGTGGTGTCATACTGAACCTTTTAGAGTTCAGATGCTGAAAAAGACCTCGTGAAATCCATACTCATCAAGTGGGTCAACCAGAGCGATAGTGAGGCGTGGAAAGCAAAGAAAAGAAAGCCCGCTCCTCCAAGCTGCCCCGAGCCTTATCGCCCTTGCTTGGGGCACCCAAACAAGCCCTCAGAAAATGTCAATTTCTCATCAAGACAAGAGGTCCCGATGATCATTTCTTCCCAGAGAATACATACAATTAAGAGAATGCAGAGAGGCGGCCGCTGCGGTGGTTTGCGGCTCATTCTGTCCCCAGGAGCGGCCTGCCCCCTCCCCGCAGATAATAAGGGCTCTTGATAACCGGGGTGTCGATATGCCAAAGAGCAATTTGTGAATGTGAGTCCTTGTGCTCTGAGCTCGCCGGGCCGATCCCAGCCCCAGATAACGGCGCATCTGCCGGCAGACACCACAGGTTGGGCCGCACAATTAACGCGATGAATAAATCACACAAAGGCGCGGGGAGGCTTTATACCTGGTGAGACAATCCCCTGTTTTACCCTTCAAGGATTCCTTTTATGCGGGAATAAGGTTGCTTTTAATGAAATTTAAACTCATCAGAGGAAATCAAACACCTCCAATCAGATTACAAATTGATTTTTTTGGTCATTTGTCATTACCCACTTGAGAGCTGCAAGTTTGCCGGGAAACGTTCCCTGCCGCAGCGCCCAGGGGCTCGCGCGCACAAAGCGCCAACCAGGCCCCGCCCGGCCCGGGATGCCAGGAGCGGGGGCCCTGGGCGTGAGCCCGAGCGGAGGCTCGGACGTGGCTCCGACCCAGCCCTGCTCCCCTGGGCGGCAGGCAGAGGGAACCCACGGGCAGAGCAGGTGCTGCTCGGCTCGGCGCCCTAGCACAGTCCATAACCTGCGAGCTTCCCAGAATCCCTGCGACTCGGAAGCCTGGACCTGCGGATCTGTCTTTGGCCGACAGGGAGCGGTTCTCATCAGTTTCGGCTGATACCCACCCACCCCCCTGGAGCTGCTCTATCCCACACCCAGCGCCCACTGCTAGGCAGGATGTAAAACCTCACGGGGCACCATCCAGCCTAAGACGTAACCTGGGCTCCTCCGCAAAGCTGGCCGTGTCACCGGCACAGAACGAGGGCAGCCCGAGGCAGCCCCGATCTCGCGCAGAGCCGAGGTGAGGGCGCCCGCCTCAGCCCCGTGGCCCTGCTGGGCGCGGCTGGACGTTTCCTGAGGCCGGGGCAAGCCTACGCCTCCCCTTCTCGCCCCACATCGGGGGTGCCGGTCGAGGCTGAGGGGGCGACGGGGGGAGCGAGCACCCCGCGGAGCCACGAGGAGGGCGTGTGGGTCTGGAAGGGCTTGGGGCACGTGGCAAGATCAGCGGAGGCAGGTCCGACGCGGGAGGGAAGTGGAAACCACTTCTGATTCAAGATCCCTTGAAAACCACCTTTAAACAAAACCTCTAAAGGAGAAGACCCTCCCTCACCCTTTCAAGCCGCGCGTCTGCATCGTAGCCCCCCCACTTGCAGGGCGAGGGGGTCTGCAGAGTCTCTGTGCCCGTTACTGACCCTCCCGTGACGCCGGCGCCGTGCCGTGGAGAGGCAAGGGGCCAGCGCAGAGTCCCCAGGCTGGAAGGGCCAGAGTTGGGTGCCACGCGGAGTCCCACCCTCCAAATCCTGCGCGCCTTCTGCTGACTGGGCTCTCAGATTTCTTCAAGAATTAAAAAAAAAAAAAAAGACGGACTTTAGGTGAGAAATCATCCTTCCCTGAAAACATCCAAAGCTCGGGAAGGACAAGTGTGGCCCCAGGGCTCGGAGCGCCTGGCTCTGCCTGAGCCGTCTGTGCAGGTTGTGGGACAGAAACCGGATTGTCCAGGGGAGGCCAGAGGGGCCACGTGGCCCCACTCAGGACACAGCCAGCACCACATGCCCATGCTCCCAACACGGGGTGGGGGGCAGAGGTTCAATCCCCCCAGGGCCTTCGCAAGGCACAAGGACGCATGCAAGGGGCCGGCTGCCCAGTGCTGTCCCACCGCCTCCTGGTCAGCAGGGGGGCCCTGCGTGTGGGCGGGCTGCAGGCGACGGCCGAGCCGCTCACGCGGTGGGGAGGGGCAGGCTAGGGACGCTGCAGTGGGGGCCAGGGCCGGCCAGCGGGCCATGAGCAGGAAGGGCTTTGAAGAGGCTCAGAAGAGAGCACACGGATCTTGGGGCGTATTAGTCAGCCAAAGGGGGTGCTGACGAGAAGCACCAGAAGCCTGCTGGCTTTTATAGAGGGTGTTTGTTTGGGGTAGAAGCTCACAGTCACAAGGCCCTGAAGAGTCCAAGTCAAGGTCCCGTAAGAGGTTCCTTCTCACCCTAGTCCGCTGCCACGCGTGGGGCTCGATGGCGGGCGAGGTCGGGCTCAGCCTTCCTCCTCCTCTCCAGCCTCGTGGGCCCGGCTTCCTCCGCCCTCAGCTGCAGGCTGCAGGGCTCTTCCTTCCCGGGCCTGCTCAGCCGCTCAGGGCCCTGTCTCTTCAGCTGCAAACCACAGGCGAACGGCTCGGCGTCCCCGGGGCGCTGGCTGTTTGAGCTTCTCCTTCCTGCCACCAGGCAGGACCGAACGACCAAGCCCTCTCCTCTGCTGTCTGTGGAGCGCTCTTTCTTCCTGGGCCTTCCTCTGTTTGTCTTCTGGAGCGTCCGTCTGCACAGCCCACCGAGGGGCTGGGACTTAAGCTGAGCTACACCCTGCTGAGGGGTCCCGTCAGAGCCTGATCTTGGCGTGATCACAGGCAGCGCAGCTGAACCGAGCACAGTCAGAGGGCACCGCACCCGCGGAACGGGCCTGTTCACAAGCGTAATCTCTCTTTTTGGGATTCATAAATAATCTCAAACCGCCACAGCGGCCTTTCAAGAAGTGAAGGGTCAGAAGGGAGCCCAGAGTCCCCACCCCGCTGCCCCTGCTGACCAGCGCGTCAACGCCGGGTGTGCGCGACGGGGTGTCGGCATGGCTTGGCCAGAAGGGGGGTCTTGGTCTGAGACCGAGCCCCCAGGAGCCAGGTTCCTCAGCACCCTGCACCGCTCGGGGGGCGGATGGAGCCCTGGGCTGGGGACGGCGTGGACAGGAGACGTGCGGCCGCAGAGCAGCAGGCGTTAACATGCCTAATATGCAATGAGGTTTGCAAATCAATAGAAACAGAATGACCACCCCAAAGGAAAACAGGTAAATTCATGGTCATTTCACAAGGAAACAATACAAGTGACTGGTAAATTCAGGAAAATATATTCAACCTCACTTAAAAATGAATATTAAAGTATAATTATGCGATGAATTTTTTTCTTCTATCAAGCTAGAAATTTTTTTTTTTTTAAAAAGGGAATAGCCAGTGTTGTTGGTAGGGAAATGGGCGTTCTTATAGTTGTGGGTAGCAGAGTAAACTGGAACAACCCTTCTGGAAATCAATTTGACTTTTTATCAAGAGACTTAAAAATATTTGTATCCTTTGACCCACTAATTCCACTTCTAGGAATCAATCCCAAGGAAATAATGAGCAATTTGGCAAGGATGTTCATTGCAGTACTATTTATTTAAAAATTGGAAAGAACCCTGATTTTAAAAAATGAATTAATTAAATTATGTGGCCCAAAATTGTATATTTTGTATTCTATTAAGCTCTTAATAACATGGTTTTGAAGCATACTTATAAACAGTACATACAGATGACAAAATTAAGAGAAGCAAGGATATAAAACTGCCTATATAATTACAGTTTTGTAAATTTCCATGTAGAGAGAAGGTAAGAGAGGAAAAATATATATTTGAAAAAATTCTAATGAGAATTACAGCCAGGTTAATAGTTGGTGCGTCTGGGAGATGAAAATTTGCCTATACTATCCACATTTTCTAAGTTTTCCGCAGAGCAGACCTGCAGGTCCCTTCTCGGAGAATACACACTGCCCAGCGCCCACAGGGACAGCTTTGCACCTGCCACCATCTCCCATCCTGGTTCCTGCTGCTGCTGATGAGACGGAGTGGACCCCGACCTCAGAGCAGAGTGGCTGACGCCAAGGGCAGCTGGAGCTGGTGCTGCTGCCACCCCAGGTGCTCAGAGCTGGGGCCCACCCGGCAGCAGAGTCGAGAGGCAGGTGTGCTCCCAGCAGGGGATGTGATGGAGGAGGGGGACACGGCAGGGGGCAGCGGGCCACTTGGCAACCTCCCTGTTCCCGAGGTGTCTGGCTGGAGCCCCTGTCCCTGGTTTTCTCGGCTCCCCTCTGGGACCTGCTACTAAATACATTTTTATTTGCAGCCCTTTGCTTGGGTTTCTGCTGCCTGCAGCCAAACAATTACTGACCAGGCCAATTAGAGAGAAAACTTATTGTAAAGTTAAGTGTTAACAATGGAAAACAGTCTGGCAGCTCCTCAAAAAGTCAAGCACAGAATTACCAGGTAATCCAGCAAGTCTACCATACGCATGTACCCAAAAGGACTGACATGAACAGGTACGTGTCCACCAGTGTTCACAGCAGCGCTATTCACAATGAAAGGTGAAAACGGCCCAAGGGTCCACCAAGAGACAAATGCAAAAACAAAATGTTGTCTATCCAGGTGATGGGATACTATTCAGCCATAAAAAAGAATGAAGTTCTGATGACCTTCATGAAGCTCATGCTGTAACACTGAAGAACCTTGAAAGCATAATGCTAAATGAAATAAGCCAGACACGATGAGACAAATATTGTATGATTCCACCCCCATGAAATTTCTAAATTAGGTGAATTCATAGAGACAGAAATTAGATTAGAGTTGACCAGGGGTGGGGAGAGAGAACAGGGAGTTAATCACTGAATAGGTAATGGATGGTGGTGACGATAGCACAATACTATGACTGTAACTAATGCCACCAAATTGTACACTTAAAATGGCAAATTTATTTAATACATATGTAACCACAATAAATTTTTTAACAATTAAGTTTGTCAGAAAATCCAAAAGAGCTTATAGGCAAACTATTAGATTTAATAACTGAATTTAACACAATTTATGAATAAGAGGTTGTTTTAGTCTGCCAGGCTGCTGAAAGCAATATATTAGAAGTGAGCTGACTTTTATTGGTTTACGAGCTTACAGCTCCAAGGCTGATAAAAATGTCCAAGTCGAGGCATCATCAGGAGATGCCTTCTCCCCAAAGGCCAGCCGCCAGTGGTCCTGGACTCCTGTCACGTGACATGGCACATGGCGGCACCTGCTGGGCTCTCCCTCCTGCTCTGGCCTTCCTCGCCTTCAGCTTCCCACTTCTGTGCTTCTCTCTGAATTTCTTTCTCTTATAAAGGACTCCAGTAAGAGGATGCAGACCCGCAATTTCCCTCCTGCTGGGACCAGTGATACTTAGAACAAGTTATCTTTTTCCCATATACAAAGAAGGGACAGTTTAGAATAAACATTCCCACTGATATAGGGAGAAACTGGAAGGAAAACAGGGCTCATGGGTCCCAAACATTTCTGAACCCCTGCACAGCATGCTGTTAGATGCAAAGTCTGAGCATCGTCTACGGATGCGGCTTCATCCTTTGGGCCTGATGGGGAGCAGCCCTGCTCAGAGTTTGCCCAGACGCCCTGCTCTTGGCTCCACCCTTCTCAAGACTGGGGTGGCAGCTGGACTTTCTGCCATCTCTGAGGCAGGGGCTCAATGCCCTCATAAGAGTGGGGTGGCGGCCCAGCTCCCCCCAGACTCTGGGGACGTCCTCCACCCCCTCTGAAGCCTGAGGTGGTAACACTCCCAGGAAATGAGGCCGACGGCCTGCCTTCTCCACGTGCCGGGGCTTACTCACCCTCTCCAAACACACGGGTGGGTCCACTCTCCTGGCCCAAGAAGACGTCTTCAGTCCAGACCTCAGCTTCCACGGTTCTGCCATGAAGTCATTTTCCCTTCAGTCTTTTCCTTTTCTGTCACTTTCAGTCCAGGCTGGCAGTGGTTCCATTCATGCAGATCCTGCAAAAAACTTGCTGGTTTTGCACACAGCACACAGGGGTCCCAACATAAGACAGCAGGACTTTTCCATAGATGCTTCCTGGATAACTGCATTTCCAGCTAAATTCTCACATGGGCACTATTCCCTGGAGACTTGCTTTCCGGATGCTCACAATTTTCCAAACCACCAATTTCTGGTTTCTTTGTGCCCAGGAGTTCAGTTCCCAGCTTTCCTTTCCTCTCTCATTTTGCTGCAAGGAAAAGCCAGGTCGCACTTTCCAAATTTTGTTTGAAAATCTCAGCTAATAATTCAAGCTTGTCACTTTCAAATTCTGCCCTTCATTTGACATCAGAACACAATGTTGCCAAGTTCTCTGCCACTTTAAAACAAGGGTCACCTTTTTTCCAGTTTGCAACAACACAGTCATCATTTCTGTCTAAGGCCTCATCAGCGTACCTTTAGCATCCAATTTCTCCCAACAGTCTCTAAAGCAATCTAGGCCTTTCTGTCAAGCATCTCACAGATCTTCCTGCATATACAAGCAATAAGTCATTTCCACATTTTTTGTATATGCAATAGCAGCACCCCACTCATGGTTCCAAAATCTGCTTTAGCCTGCTAGCCTGCCAAAAGCAAGATACCAGAAATGGGTTGGCATTTACAATGGGGATTTACTGGCTTCCAAACTTACAGTTCTGAGGCTGAGAAAAATGTCCAGATCAAGGCATCACAAGGCACTGCTTTCTCCCTGAAGATGGGCTGCTGGTGATCGTGGACTCTTGTCACATGGCAAGGCACATGGCAGCCTCTGCTGGGCTCTCCGTCCTCTGCCAGGCTTCCTTGCCTTTAGCTTCCTGCTCCTGTGGTTGCCTCTCGGCTAGACTTTCATTCTCTTATAAAAGACTCCAGTAAGAGGATTAGAACCCAGGCCATGCCTTACCGAAGTAAACCAATCAAAAGGCCCCACCTACAAGGGGTCCACACCCACAGGAAGGGATTGACTTTAAGAACAGAATGTTCTGGGTCCATCCAGCTTCAAACCGTTACAGAGGTCAATATACACGGTTGAGTTGTATTTCTATAACAAAAAATTTGTTAACAGAAGTTAAAATTGGTGCCTTTTACAATAGCATGAAAACATCAAAAACCCAGGAGGAAAGGCACCAACGATGTGCAAGGTGTCTTCCCAGGAAACTACACAATTGTGCTAAGAGAAAATGTGAAGATGCTTGGAGGGGATGGTCTGATGCAGGATGGACTCCTGGGGAATGTCTGAATGCTCATTGCCAGCGTGGGTTGTACCATTGGGTAGAGACCCAAGTAGTGAGAGTGGGGGTGGACCCACATCCTGGGGAGGACTAATGCCATCAAATAGAGGGAACTGTATCCCTCGAGAGAAAGGGTGGCTCCCAGGGCATTGGGGTAGTTGAGCAAGTTAGGCCCTGAACACTGTTGCAAGTATCTCTGGACGTGGCTCCTCGGGAAATGGAGATTGGCTGTCACTATGTGCCCCAAGGGGAGGGGAAAATGGATGTTAAATGGATGGAACCAAGGTAAATGTGGGGGCAAGAGAGGAGTTTCACGAGAGTACACAAGGATGGATATAAAACATGTAATATTACATCATAAACATATAGGGGACGACAGACTAATAATGTAAACCATAATGTAAAACATAGGATAACTAAAAATTTAGAAAACTGTATATCCTAAAGTATGGACCACAATGTAAGCACAGATGTCACCTTGTTTGAAAGCTATTGTCTCAGAGTCTGTACATCAGTTTAAGTAAATATGATATGAATAAGTTATAAGAATATCGCTGTGGAAGGGAAAAGGTTTTATGGTAGATGTGTGGGAGTACTGTATATTGTATATATGAATTACTGTGGTCTAGGGCTCTTGTAAAGAGAAGTTCAATAATTAGGAAAAAAGAAAAGAAAAAGATAGGATGTAGAATTTTTCCAAATCAACACGTATTCTATATCTAACCTTTAAACCCATCGCTATATTCCATTTTACTAGTAAGGGATCCTGACATTATATTGGGCTTCACTTTTCAGGAAGTTTTGGATCACAGAGTGGTTCAACAGTGGCAGCGGAGGAATACTGGTATGGGATGTTATTGACAGGCGATATATGGTTGACAGGGAGCTATACAGGGCATATGTCCAGGGTGCATGGTAATGTTTGGATATACTCATAGTGGCAACAATTAAAAACTACAGCTGGGGGGGTACTGGTTTCCTGGCCGGGGGTGCTCCGTTGTGGTCCCTAGGGGAGCAGCGGCAGTCCCCCAGGTGCAAACGGTAAGGACCAGGAAGGAATGAGGGTCCAACAGTGATCCTCTGATACTAATGACTATGCTTGTGAGCCTATATGCCTGAAATAAGAACAAGGCCTAGAGCAGCACTGTGCCTAGGAATTTCCTCCTGACAGCCTTCATGTTACTCAAATGTGGCCAGTCTCGAAGCCAAACTCAGCATGTAAATGCAATGCCTTCCCCCCAGCGTGGGACATGACACCCGGGGATGAGCCTCCCTGGCACCGAGGGATCACTACCAAGTACCAACAGATGATGCAACTAGAAAATGACCTTGAATTAAAGGTTCAATGCGGATCAACAGAATATCCCTGTCTACATATAATAACATGACTTTAAAATGCTGTTTGACCTAATGTAAGGGGGAAATGGAAAGGAGAAATGAGTTTATATGGCTACAAGTCTCTAAGAAAGAGTCTGGAGGTTGTCAGAAGGATTGTCCTTATGCACAACTGAGCAGAGTCTAAGAGACAGATAAAGTAGATACAACCCCAGGTATTGGTTCCTTTGAGGGCTAAAGAGACCCACGGGTTCTATGGTCATGGCAGATGGGGTTCACTGCCATGTCAGATGGCCCTTCTTTGGAGCTGGTGTTTCTGTGTGATGGAACTGGACTCAGATGGAATCTCTTTTCACAAGACTTTCATGCTACTTTACTGGAATTGTAGTTGGTGTTGGGGTTTAAGATATATTTAGGGGATTTGAATCTCTGGACTGACAATAGGATAGCCAAGCCCTGAGCCTCAACAGACTTCAGCTCCTACACTCTGATTTATTGGACTTACCCCACTCAGCTAACATGGAGTTGAAGAAGGACAGCCACCACACCATGGAGCCTAGAGTGCCTACAACTGAAAGCAGGAGGATTGCATCTAGTATCATGTGGACTCTGAGCCTCCTCTTGACATAGAGGTGCAACGGACACAACCAATCCAAGGTCCACAGAGAAAAGGTGGCATTGGTGTGGGAAAAGTGGCCATGGTGGCTGATGGGTATGGGGAATGGGAGGAAGAGATGAGATGTGGAGGCGTTTTTGGGACTTGGAGTTGCCCTGGATGGTGCTTCAGGGACAATCACCGGTCATTGTAAATCCTCCCAGGGCCCACTGGATGGAATGTGGGAGAGTATGGGCTATGATGTGGACCACTGACCATGAGGTGTAGAGATGCCCAGAGATGTACTTACCAAATGCAATGGATGTGTCATGATGAAGGGAGTGAGTGTTGCTGGGGGGGGAGTGGTGGGGTTGAATGGGACCTCATATTTTTTTAATGTAATATTTTTACAAAATGAATAAAATTTAAAAAAACAAAACAAAACAAAACAAAAAACAAAAAAAATTGCATTAATGGAAAAACATGTAGCACTGAGAGGAGGGAAAGGGAATAATAGGTGGAACACAGGGCATTTTTAGGGCATAAGAATTACATATAAACCACAGTGTAAACTATAGATCTTCGTTAGTGCTTCAATATTTATTCATCAATTGTAATATAAATACCATACTACTGTAGCATGTTATTAATAGGGGAAGATGTGGGATGGGAAGGGGGTGGAGGTGGGGTATAGGAGAATACATACATTTTAAATGTAACTGTTCAGTAATCCAAAATTTCTTTAAAAATAAAGTCTATTATATTAAAAAAAGAAAATGTGAAACCTTAATAAATGAAGGCACATACCATACTCATGGTTTGGAAAACTACCTATTGAAAAAATGTCCATTCTCCCCAGACGGACCCACAGAGTCAGTGCAATCTCAATCAAATTCCAGTAGGTTTGTTTCTTGAAACTGGCAAGCTGATTCTGAAATCTCCATGGAAATATAAGCAACCTAGAGGAACATGAGGCAACTCTGACAGGGAGCAAACCTGGAAACCTCACATAGTCAGAGACCAAATTTCTGTAAGAGCATATTAATTAAAGAGCTTTTGGTATTGGAGCAAAAACAGATAAAAAATCAGCAGACTAGAGAGGGAGTCTAGAAATGGACTCCATACCCATGTTTTTTGGCTGTTTTTTTTTTTTTTTGAATAGTAAAAAGTTTTATTAAAAAGCTCACAATTCTGTACGAGTTTTCAAAGCTTATTACAATTATAAGGAGATAGTTCTAAGAACTGAATATAATACTTTAAAGATCCATTGCATAAATATCAAGGAAAAATGCTTAGTCTCATCTAACACTAAATTTTCATTCATACTGCTTGAGATACTAATTGGTGGAAGAAGTCACCTTTCTTATTACTTATAAAGAATATTCTTTTAATTATCAATTATTTTTTATTATATATTTTTGAAGATACCTAGATAACAAAAAAATGTTCCATTAAAAAATATAAGAGGTTCTCGCATACCCCACACCCTATCCTCCCATATCAAAAACCTCCTTCATCATTGCAGCACATCCACTGCATTTGGTGAATACATCTTGGAACACTGCTGCACCGCATGGATAATAGTTTACATTGTAGTTCACACTCTCCCCCAGTCCATTCAGTGGGTTATGGCAGGATATATAATGTCCAGCATCTGTCCCTGCAATATCATTTAGGACAACTCCAGGTCCCAAAAATATTTTTAATTTTTTTTTATTTTTTTCATGACAAAGGTGACTCACAGAACAGTGGGGGGAGGATGATCTTTTTGACAAATGGTGCTGAGTGAGTTGGACATCCCGATAGGGAGAAAAGAAATGATACCACCTCATGCCACACATGGAGGAATCTATATCTAAGTACGAAAAGTCAAACCAGACAGGTGGGCACCCTAAGATACAATGACTCCCCAACCCCAAAGAGCGCAAAAGGAGAATCACGGGGACAGTGATTGGTATTCAGGGACAGCAGGGTCAGAAGGTCCAGCCTGAGCTGAGAGAAGAGCAGGGGTGGGGCCTGAAGCAGCAGGACGCTGGCAGGGGAAGGCCAGCCCCTCCAAGGGTAGAGTTGCTATAAAGGAAGCTGAGGTGTTTCAAGTGACTGAGCCCTTCTCTCCCACGTGGGAGGTCCCAGGTTCAGTTCCTGGTGCCTCTTAAAGAGAAGATGAGCAGTCACAGAGACCACACAGTGAATGGACACAGAGAGCAGACAGTGATTGCAAACAATGTGAATAAATAAATCTTTAAAATGCAAGGCACAGTGGCCCAAGCCCTTACAATGGCCCTCATCCCAGGCCTGCTCTGTCACCCCATCTGCTACACTCCCTGACCCACCTCCTTGCTTCAGCGGCACTGACGGTTCCACGCTCCTGGCACACTCAAGCATGCTGCTGCCAGAGGCCTTCACCTGTGCTGTTCCATGTACCTGGAACTCTCTCTTCCAAAATCATCTGCTGTGCCCCTCCAACTTCAGGTCTTACTCCCTGTCTGAGTTCCCACAAACTGGATGGGTTAAAACAGTGGAAATTTTTGCATCCCTCTCCCCCCAGTTCTGGACACTAGAAGTTGGAGATTAAGGTGTGAAAACTGCAGGGGAGACTCCTCCTGCCTGCTCCAGCTTCTGGCCTTTGCAGGCCCACCTTGGCCTTCCATTTCCTGTCTCCACATGGCCTTGTCCTCCCTGCCTGATTTCTGGCTTCTTCTTGGGACATCAGCCAGATGGGATTAAGCCCCACCCTACTCTAGTAGGACAAAATCTTAATTTAGCTACTTCCATCTGGGAAGACCCTATCTCTAAGTAAGATCACATTCTGCTATACCAGGGGTTGTGACATCAGCATATTTCTCGGGGACACAATTCAACTATAACTTCCCAGGGAAATATCCCTGCCTTCCCCCAATAAAAGTGATACCCCCACCCTCACTCCTTCTTCACCACCCCTTTTATTTATCTCCCATTACATACACCATTTACAAAGGATAGGCTTGATTTAATTAACTTCCATACAGTCTGTCTTCCACCTGTCTCTTTGGATTATTGCTGCATCCCTAGAACCTCAGCTTTTCAAAGAAACATTCTTCACTAAATCTTCAACTAAATCTAGGGTCTATAGGTTCAGATAGGAAACAAAACTTATGTTATTATTTTTACCTAACTTAAAACTAAAAGTTGGCATTTCCTTCCATCACATAAATATGGCCAACAAACCATGTTTGTGCCTTAGACTATTTTGCAGGGTCTTGAAACTTCATTTACCGTCATCATGACCTTGGAGGTATGGTAGCTGGTCAGCCTGTTGATAGCTCTTATTTAATGTCTTAATAATAAAAGCACAGGGAGAGCAAACTTCACAAATTAAATTCTTTAATATTTTGATGGCTATTCACTGTAATGGATTTTCTTTGAAATTCTATGTATTTTACTTGATGCGTTTAAAAACATTGTCCTGAGAATGGGTCAACAGGCTTTGCAGACTGGCATTGGGATCCATGGCACAGAAAATGTGAAGGACCCCTGAAAGCTGGCACCCACTTGTATGCTGAGGACGTGTGTTTCCATACTCCACCATGCTGGCCTACTGAAAATTCGTTTTTTTATTATCAGCATGAATTCCAATTTCATAATAAGAGCTATTCAAGGTAGCAGAACTTCATGAAAAAACTCCTGACTTGGGCCCCACAGTCCCCCTAGAGACTGGGTGGTCCTGGGGTCTGCAGTGAGGAGATTCGGCTTCTGTCCATTTAGGAGGAAGTGTAGAGGTCCCACTCTGGCCCAGGTCCCGAGCCAGCACAAAAGAGGGACACTAGATAGGTAAGAACCCAGGTTTTCTTCCCTTTTTGCCACCATGCTTCTTGTAAAAATAAGAGCAATGAACATACATAGGGAGGAAAACATGGACCCTTTTTCATCCTACTTTTGCCAAAGCCTTTTTCTTCCCAGGCAGATACACTGATACCAATGGGTTGTCAATTTTTCTGGACCTTGTTCTAAGGACTTTGTGAACAGACAGAAAGGTACATTAAGAACTATGAAATTGATCATAATTTTATATTGGCCTGTATAATGTTCCCTCCAAAAATCTTTCCATCTCAGTACATAAGGATAGTTCATTCTTTACAGTGGCTATAGCATAGTCCATTGTATAGACGAGAGAGTACTTATTTAACTAGTCCTCCATTGAAGGGCATGAAATGAAGAAATATTTCAACTCCTTTGTTATTGAAAATAATGCTATAGGAACAAAAAAGTAGAATGAAAAATTTTAAAGTATCATTTACAGTGGCAACAAAACATCAAATGCAAAGGAATAAATTGAATAGGAATTGTTCAAAATCTGTACACTTAAAACAACAAAACATTATTGAGCAAAAATTTTAGAATATCTAAATAATTGGGAGGATACATCATGTTCATAGGTTAGAAAACTCAGCACTGTTAAGCTGCAAATTTTGCCCAAATTGATCTGTAGATTCAACACAATTTCAAACGAAATGCCAGCAGGCTTACTTTTGTGGAGATTGACAAGCTGATTTTAAAATTTATATGGACATACAAAAGGCCAAGGATAGTCAAGGTAATCGTGAAAAAGAATAAAACTGAAAGACTTTTACTACCAGATATCAAGGTTTATTTTAAAGCTATAATTAAGTCAGTGTGTTATTGGTAAGGATAAGCCAAAAGTCCAATGGAAGGAATGAATAAAGAGTCTAGAAACAGACCTACATGTATGACAAAGTGGGTCTCAGTCAACTGTTTGCCTATGCAAACAAATAAACCTTAGCCCCTACCTCACACCATATACAAAAATCAACTCTGGATAGATCTATAACTAAATGTGAAAGATAAAACAAAGCTTTTAGATGAAAATGTAGGAGAATTTCTTCACAAACTTGTGATAAGGAAGGATATCCTAAAAGGATATAGAAAGCTTTAACTATAAAATAAATATTTGATAAATTAAAATACATTAAAATTAAGAAATTTGTTCTTTACAATGATACTATACTAAAATAATGAAAAAGCAAGTCACAGATTGGGAAAGGATATTTGCAGGATAATATATATGCAAAGAATTCATCTCAGACTACAGAGAACTCTTGCACAGCCTAATAGAAAAGGGGAAAAAAGACTTGAACTGGCAGTTCTCAAAGAAACAGATATCTACATGGCCAATGACATAAGAAAGATGCTGCACTTCATTAATCATCAGGAAAATGACAGTTAAACCACAAATTGATGCCATTACACCTCTCTTAATCCTAATAGGAAAGAGACAATGTCATGTTTGGGCAGAGGTGTGGGTCAACTGGAACTCTCATGTACTGATGGTGGGAGTGTAAATTGGTACATCTGCTCTAGAAAGCTCTTTGGCAGTATATTAGTCAGCCAAAGGGATGTTGATGCAAAGCACCAGAACTCTGTTGGCTTTTTAAAATATAGAATATTCACTATATATTTTTAAAATCATTTTTCATTTTTTTAAAAGATACATAGATCACACAAAATGTTACATTAAAAAATGTAAGAGGTTTCTATAGACCCCATTCCCCACATCCCCCACTCCTCTCTCATCAACAACTTCTTTCATCACTGTGTACACTCATTGCATTTGATGAGTACATTTTGGAGCACTGCTACACAGTATGGTTAGAGTTTACATTGTAGTTTACACTCTCTCCCAGTCCATTCAGTGGATTATGGCAAGATATATAATGTCCTGTATCTGTCCCTGCAGTATCATTCAGGACAACTCTAAGTCCCGAAAGTGCTCCCATATCACACCTCTTTTTCCCCTCTCCCTGCCCTCAGCAACTCCCGTGGCCACTGTTTCCACATCAGTGATATCATTTCTTCCATTGATAGAGTCACAGTAATTCTATAGTAGAATACCAGTAAAGCCACTCTAGTCCATTTTATTCCTCCATCTTGAGGATCTGTCTGCTGGCTTTTATAAAGAGTATTTACTTGGGGTAGAAGCTTACGGTTACAGGGCCCTGAAAAGTCCAACTCAAGGTACCATAAGAGGTACTTTCTTACCCAAAGTCTTTTGCCACGTGTTAAAGCAAGATGGTGGGTGATGTCTGTGAGGGTTCAGCCTTCCTCCTTCCTCTTAAGGCTCTGTGGTCCGGCTTCTCTTGATTTCAGCTGTAGCCTGGCAAACATCTCCTGTCTCTCCTCAGGGCTCATTTCTTTCTGGGTTCAGCTGCTCTGGCCTCCTCATAAGGTCAGCTGTAGACTGTCAGGCTCATCTCTCTTCCCGGGGCATCAGGGCACTCTGTGCATCTTCTCTGTGCTAGAGGCTGTTTTATCAGCCCACTAAGGGGGTGGGGACTCACCCCTGCACACCCTACTCATGTGGTCAAATCAAAGCCCTAATCTTAGCATAATCAAAGACATCTCAATTGAATCTAATGCACTCAAAGGGTGTCAGGCCCAGAGGAACAGGCCAGTTTACAAACATAATCTATATCTTTTTTGGAATTAATGAATAATATCAAATGGCCACAGGCTGTATCTACTAAAGTTGAACATTAAGACTCAGGAATCCAACTGCTGGGCACGCATCCAACAGAAATGTGCACGTGCATTCACTAAAAGATGGGAGCAACACAGTTAAGAAGAAAACTAAATTTTTTAGGAGATACTGGGAATTGAACCCAGGACCTCATCATATATGGGAAGCAGGTGCTCAACCACTGGGCTACACCCACTCCCCAGGAACACTATTTTTAATAGCCCCAAATTGAAAACGTCCATCAACAGTAAAATGCATAAATGAAAAGGTAGCATATTGACACTATGAATATTCTATACAAAAATGAATTTACCATCACTCCTTGCAGAGACTAGGATGAGTCTCACATACAAAATATCAATTAAAGAAGGAATCACGTTTTAGCTTGGTAAGGCTGCCAATGCAAAATTTATCAGAAATGGATTGGCTTTTATACTGGGAATATATTAGGGTAAAAAATTACAGTTCTGAAGCTGTGAAAATGTCCAAATAAAGGCATCATCAGAGATGCTTTCTCACCAACAGTCAGCTGCTGCTCAGATCCGAGGCTCCTGTCACATGGCTAGGCAAAATGGTGGCTCTCCATCTGGTCTCTCCTTCTCCAGCTGCTTTCTCTCAGAGCTTAACAGTGGGCAATGAAGTGCATGGCAGGGCTCATCTCTTCAGTCGTGAGCTGCTCCATGGGCCTAGCCTCTGGGGGCCTCTTGTGTTCTGCTGAGTTAGAGCATCCACAGCCTCCAGGTCTCTCTCTCAGCGGTAGCTGGTCCTGGGTCCTCTTTCCTGTGGCAGGGTCATAACAGTGGCTGATTTCTCTGTGTCTCAGTTTATATAAGACTCCAGAAGAGGGTGGAGACCTAACCAGGGGTCACACCTCACTGACATAGTCCAATCAAAGACCGACAGCAATCTAACCAACTGATCTAATCAAAAGGTCCCTTAAAGCAACCAAAGGGCCCCACACCCTCCTGAATGGACTGGTGGGGGTTACTCTGGATGGGGGCGAGGAGGAAGTGTAAAACCCACATCGCAGTGCTGGTGTATTCACCTTATGAAAACGCACCGACTGCTGATGATCCTCGAGTTTTTCATTACCTACGTCTCACTTAGATTAAGATTGTATAAGAAAATGCTAAAAAGACATTCTGATGTTCTGTGCATACATCTGTAGGCAAGAGACCCTTAAGAGGGACTGTTGGTTCACTTTTTAAAAAGCATTGTATTGTGATAACATATGTAACCACTGCTAAGTGTACCATTCAGTGGCATTTACTGTATTTCCAGTGTTGTACTATTAACTCCACCTGGTTCACATGAACACAAGCTCTCTACTTGGTTGGGTGCTGCCAAATGCTCTCTGGCACCGCCATTAGCTATGAATCGCTGTCCTGGGTGCAGTGACCAAAACCAGTCAAGCCAAAAATGGGGAAAAAAGCGTCTTGAGACTCTTATATTCCAGTGAGGTGATTACCCGTCTTGAAAATAGTTGCTTATCTGATGGGTGATAATGACATCTTACTGTTTTAATTTGTATTTTTCTAATTACTAGTAAGTTTTAGCTTATTTTCATAAAGCACCATTTGTATGTCTTTTGTGAACTGCCTGTTTATAGCATTGGCCATTTTCCTGCTGGGTTGCCTGTCTTTTTCTTATTTGTAGGCATGCCCTATATTTTAGGCTAGTACCTCTTTGTGCGTTTTATATTTTGCAAATATCTTGAAAGTCAATGACAAAAACTTGGCTCTGGGTTTCTCTCCCTGCCCTGCCCCACTCCTCCCTCACCCTGGACAATCTGTCAGTCAATCTTTTCCTTTCCAGCTCCTTGTTCCATGTTTTCCTTAAGAGGGCATTTTTCACTCTGAGATTTAAAAACAAAATTTCCTTATATTTTCTCCAAGTACTGTTATAGTTTCCATAGTTTTAACCTTTAGGTATTTAATCTCTCTAGAGTTTAATTTTATATTTGATGTGTGGAGAAATTTAATTTTAGTTCCTTTCCAAATGAGGAGTAAATTATCCCCAAACCATACACTAAATTGTCAGTCCATCTTTTCCACTCATTTCAAGTGGTGTACTTACTCATTTCTAAATTGCTTATTTCTCTTCACATTTTCAATTCTCTTCCTCTGACCTTTTTGGGTATTCCTAACCAGATACCAAGTTTTAATTCCTATAGTTTTTTAGTGTATTTTTATACTTTAGAAGGGCAAATCTATTCTTAGATTATTATTCAAAATTTCTCAGCTAGTTTTGTGCATTTACATTTCTACATAATTTTATAATTTGTTTGATATTGTACAGAATTTATAATTTGGGGATTACTGATTTCTTTAAAATATTGAGTCTTCCAATTCAGGGAAAAAATAAGTCTCTGTTTATTACACAGGTATTTAGGGACAGTTGTAGTAAGTGTGATTTAGAAGAAGGACTTGGAACTTTGAGAATATATAATTGGAGTACCCGCCCTGGCAGAGCACAGCAGGAAGGAGGAGTTTGAGAACAGGAAGTCTTCCTTCCAGAAATGATGGTTTAGGTCACCTGGGAGAATTATGAGCCATTAAAGAAGCAGAGCTGGGAGGGAGGAGCCCCCTGGCAGAGAGAACAATGCACACAAGCGCCTGAGGCTGCGGGCTCTGGAGAGCAGGGAGAAGGGCTCTGTGGCTGACTCTGGGCACCGAGTGCTGAGTGTCCCCACCCAGGGCCCGGCCGCACACCTGGCCAGCCCTCCGCAGACAGGGGCTTGTGCTCTTTGGCTCAGTGACTTTATGAAATCAGAGGGAAAACAACATCTTCAACACCGTGGGGTTGATGATGAGGCAGGCTCATCACCCTGCAAGTCCTTATCCTGGGAGCAGGAGAACAGGACTCGCAGCCCCAGGGGCTGCCTGTGCCATCACCGGCCCTACCCTATCCTCAAGCAGAGTGGGAGGCCAGGGCAAGAAGGGAAGGGGGCCAAGGCCACAGTGACGGCCAGCAGGGCAAGTCCATCTGTGGAATCGATAGAGCCCAAAGCCGGCGCTTTGGCAAAATGTATAAAGCCGACGAATCCCTGGCAAGATGGAGTGGGAAGACGGAACAGAAGCCATCACTATCTATCTGATGAACATTAAAAGGAAAATAAGAGGCTATTCTGGGAAGCGGATGTGGCTCAAGCGATTGGGCTCCCGTCTACCGTATAGGAGGTCCAGGGTTCGATACCCAGGGCATCCTGGTGAAGGCGAGCTGGCCCATGTGGTGAGCTGGCCCATGCGGAGTGCTGGACTGTGGGGAGAAGTGGCACAGCAAGATGATGCAGCAAAAAGAGACACAGAGGAGAGACAATAAGAGATGGCAGCAAGACAGGGAGCTGAGGTGGCGCAATAGAATGATCGCCTCTCTCCCCCTTCAGCAGGTCCCAGGATCAGTTCCCAGAGCTGCCCAATGAGAATACGAGCAGACATAGAGGAACACACAGTGAAAGGACCCAGAGAGCAGATAATGGAGGGAGTGGGGAGAAATAAATGCATAAATCTTTAAAAAAAAAAAAAGAATATTCTGAAAATATGCATGCAAATAGATTTGACAACATAAGAGAAATGAATGAATTCTTTGTAAAACACAAATCTCCAAAACAGACACAATATCTTATAGCTATTAAGAAACTACAGTAATCATAGTAATTCAGGCAGAACGGTACTGGTGTAAGGACAAATAGCTCAATGAAACAGAATAAATAATCTATTCTTTACAAAATTACTTGTTTTTTGACTAGGTACCAATACAATTCAATTGGGGAATAAAGATATTTTCTAAAGTAACCCAATATCCATATGGAAAACAATAAACCTTGGCTCCTAACTCACACCACCAGAGGAAAAATTAAGCTAAGATTTATCATAGAACTAAACATAAGTGTTAAAATTGTACAACTTCTAGTAACAAAAACCATAGGAAATATCTTCATAGCTTTGTGATAGGCAAAGACTTTTTAGGCTGGATAAAAAAAGCACTTACAATCAAAGAGAAAATTGATTAATCAGGTTTTCATAGAAATTTAAAATGTTCATCAAAATCACCGTAAACAAAGTAAAAAGATAAGCTATCGACTGGGATAAAATATTAACGATATGTATATCTGAAAAAAGACTCTTGCCCAGAATATAGAAAGAAGTTCTCTGGATCCCTAAGGAAAATACCAACGACCCGATTACACCGTGGGCAAAAGCCCTGAGGTTGGGAAAAGAAGACACCCACCTGATGCAGTTCCGAGGAGCTGCTGGACTCTGAGCTGATGCTGATCGCGACGAGGCTTTGGGGATACCAGCAGAGGGTGCGCGCCTTTGAGTGCAGCGACGCACGTGAGTACAAAGGTCCACATGCACCTGTTGCCCAGGGGGGACTGAGCTGGGGCTCTGGGCGCAGGCGATGCTCCTGGATCACCAGTGGGTCCAACGCCATCACAAGGGCCCAGGGGGTGTGCCGCTGGAAGCAGAGGTCAGCGGGTTATGGCAGCCCCCCTCCTCCCACGCCTGCACACTGCCCCCTTGCCCCCCATCTCGGGCCCTTTCACCCTCCTGCTCCCTGCTGGCCTGCGGCCCCAGTGCCATCCCATGCTCGCCTGAGCAAGTGCCAGGGGCCCCCGTGGGAGAGGCTGTGGTGGGAGGGCAGGAGCCATGGCCAGCGCGCTCCTCGGAGCCGCAGGAAGGGGAGGCCTGGTGCCACCCCACCATGTCGCGCGCCCTCCCAGAGTCTGGTCCTGAGGCCCCCCCTCCCGGGAGCACCCTGGCTGCCTGCAGCGTCTCCAGCTCGTGCCCCTCTTGCAGGCTCTCTGCTCCTCCTCCTGAGAGCGGACTCCGAACTTTCTAGAAGGAGCCAGGACGTGGTAAGACCCACTCGTGGATGGCTCGTCGGGTGGCATGTCATTTCCCCCCGGGGCCTCAGGGCCCTTCCAGCCCCCACCCCGGCCCTGACCCGCCTTCCAGCCACGGGATGCGGGCAGCTGCGGTGCCCTGGACCGGCGGCCCCGGCCCTGCCCATTGCCTGCCTGGGCTCTGCCCACGGGCCTGGGCACAGGGCCTCTGCCCACCCCCATGACCAAGGAGCACCGGGGGTGACCCTCGAGGCGGCACTGCCTTCTTCCCCAAGTAAATCAGCACATTGGTCGCTCTCAGGAGGAAAGGCCGATCTTCCCACACCCAGCGGGGCTTCTGGCCAGAGCAGGGCTGCCTCTCCCTTCTGGGCTGGTTTCGAGGGCTGATGGGTCTGGAAACGATAGAAATGTATTTTCTCTGGTTCTGGAGCCCCAGGACAAAAACTGAAGGAGACGCCAAGAGCGGAAGACCAAAGCACTCTGAGAAGGCCGACTCGAGAACTTCTCTTGGCTTTGAGAGGAGAGGACCATCGGGATAGAAACAAGAGAACGCGATGGCAGCGGAGCCTGCAGCCTGTACTACGCCAGCAGGGCAAGGCTTGAAGAAAGGACCCAAACGTTCCCTCTAAAAACCTTCCTGAGTTTGGAGTCATCAGACCTCGTCCCGCGTGGGTCCCTCCTCTGTAAAGATGGGTCAGGGGCGCCGATGGCGCAGGGCTGCTGTGCAGGTCGAGAGGGCCGTGCGGCGTTGCTGTGCTCGCGGGCGGCATTAGAGCTTCGCGGGGGGCCTTCGGGGCAGCCAGCCCTTCGCCCCTCTGTGGTGGAGCTTCTTGGGGGTCATTGGGCAGCTTTAGCCAAGGGTTTCAGAGGAATTTCCCTCCCAAAGGTAGTTTTTACAGGAGGCTAAAGCGTCTCCTTGACGAAAAGGAAGATTCTAAGGAGGAAGTTGTCGAGCAAGCTATGAAGCCCAAGTGCCGTAAATCACTTGGCCTGGCTCGTAGCCTGCTAAGGCCGCTGGAGGAATTCCAGGATAAGGGGGAAGGGGCGAGGAACAGAAATATAAAATACATATTGAAAAAAACGACGCGAGTTCTTGAGGCCTGGAAAGCTGCTGATCTGGCTTTTTACCTTATCCTTATGAAAGTTAAGGGATGGTCCAGGGATTAGAAGGCCCCGAATGGCTCCTTGAGGGATGGAGGGGATGGGGGGCTCCTGAGTGAGAGCCTCTCGGAGAGCAAAGCGAGGGCGGCAGGAGCGGGGCTGGGTTTTGTTGCAAAGGCCAGGAAGGAGCGGCTAGGGGCTAACTGCTACGAGGAATTCACTGTCTGGCAGAAGTTCCCCGAATGAGGTGAGCTGAAGTGGGGGGAGAGCCCGGCTTGGGGAGGGCCAGGCTAAGAAGCAGGGAGTTTTGGGGAAAAGTACTGAGGTTAGCAGTGTTGGGCAAGAGCCTCTGCCTGAGGGGCTTTTCTGAGCCTGTGAAAAGGACAGAGAAGGCTCTTTTGAAAATACAACGTCCATTTGTACAACACCTCCGTGCTAAATCTTCCGAGAATGGGGTGGCTTCTCTGGCGGTTGAGCCGAGCCTCAGCGCCGCCTGCTGGGTCTGGCTGGGCCCGGGGCTGGGGGTCAGCATTGGCTGCAGGCTGCTGAGCCACCCGGGAGGCTGGCCACCTCGCCTCCGAGCCCCGTGGCCCCCCGTGGCCCCCAAGGACGGCTGGGGCAGGGAATGAGGTACCCCACGGCAGGGGTGGAGCCCCCGAGAGCCGGGTCCTCAGGGGGCCCTCCCCGAGAACAGGCGATCGTTGTGATTTAACACCCCCCAGCCCCTGGCTGGCTGCTTTCCTTTCACCAAGCCCACGGGAATGACCCAGGAAACCCACGCACTGGTCGTCGGCCTGTGACTCCACGAGTGCCGCAGGGCGCGCGTGTACAGCCTTGGCTTGTCACGAGTGCCGCAGGACGCGCGGGTACAGCCTTGGGCTTAAGTCACGAGTGCCGCAGGACGCATGCGTAGAGCCTTGGGCTTAAGTCACGAGTGCCGCAGGACGCACGCGTAGAGCCTTGGCTTGTCACGAGTGCCGCAGGATGCGCACAAGCAGCCTCGGCTTGTGAGCGCTGCTTCTAGTAACTGCGGGCTGGAAGGAGAGAAGACCAGTGGGGAAACACGGCCGCCCTTCCCTGAGCCGCGCCTGGCACCATTTTAACACACACCTCCGCTTTGTAAACCCTCTGGCTGTTTGAGGAGTAACCAGAAGCGATGTTCTGACCAAGGCCTTTTAGACATCACACCGAAGGATCGGTCAACACATCTCCCTGCCTTGGTGCAGCCGGCCGGCCACCCGAGTTGACTGGCGAGGGGACAGATAATGGAACCTGAAGCCACAAGGCACGAGAAAACTTAATTGCGTTGTGTGAAATTGTACCACAAGTCGCCAAACCCAAGACATACTTTATGGTTCGGTTTGCCTCCCGCGCTGAGTGTCGGAAGCGGCCTCGTCCCGCTCGGAAGCCGAACCTTGCAAGCGGAGCCCCGCGCTCTGCTGCGACGTCGCCGTCTCCCGCCGCCGCCGCTAAGTGGCCGGGGAGTCAGGCTGGATGAGCAGTGGCTCATTTTTAACCCTAATGGATTTACACAAAGACCATTCTCTTCATTCTCCTCGAGCCCAAGCCTTAATTATCTGGCGCCCGAGGGACTCGCTGTGCAGCTGCAACCACCGCACCACAGAGCTCTGCTTCAGGAAAATCGTCTTCTTGCTGCAAGGACATCACTCCTTCGGCACGTGGGATGAAGCGGGGCCAGCACTTCCGGCAAAGCGGCCCCCCAACTTGTCTCTGGAGGGAGGAGCTGACCCTCGGCGGGCCGTGCCCCCACCACCCAGCGTTCAAGGCCGTGATTCGGAGGCGCTCCTCCAGGCCAAGGTCGGGAGCTGACCATGGCGGGTAATGAAGGCCGGTGGCCTCCTCTGCTGAAGGACCCCAACAGATACTCCTTGGGGTCTTTTCTGCCCAGAAAGCCCAGGGGGCCCGGGAGGAATGAGCCCCAGGGGCAGAAGGAGGTCTAGTGTTTGCTGAAATGGAGAAAGAGGTCCCTACTGTGGCTTCCTCTTCTAGAACTTTTCTAATCAGGATGGATCTCGCTGTCAGCCAGCCTGGAGGCCATCAGGAGTGAGCTATGGCCCAGGAAGCCAGAGGAGCCCAGTGCTCTCGGATTTTTTTTTTCCCTGGTTTAACAAGAATCAATATTTAAGATTATGCAACATCCATACCAGCCTGGAGTAGCTGCCAAGTCAAGGACAAGGGTTGGATAATTTACAATGCAAGGAATCCATTCTTTCTGAGAGGGGGAAGGGAAAAATAAAGATTTAAGCTTTTTATCCTGGGCTGAACTTTTCTCCTCCGTTCTTAATGGCCCTGGACGTAAATAAACCATCCGTTTTGTTTTGTGTGACGCCTGCACTTTGCAGAGGCTCTGAGGAAACGACTGCCTGTGGCCCCCTCCAGTCCACCTCCGCGGAAGGCTGGTGGGCCGGCCCGGGCCAGGGCCCCCCAGGGGCCCGAAGCCAGCCCGCGGACTGCGCTGTGCTCCTGGAAGCCTCAGTTTCCCCTCTCTGAGGCGGAAGGCCGCCATGCACTCTGCCCTCCTCTTGGACAAGGTGGGCTGCCGTGAGCTGGACAGCGCCCACACAGGGCTCTGGAGCCTGTACAGCTCTGCACCAGCACGAGGCCCTGCTGTCCTCACACGCGACTCAGCCAAGGCCCTCGGAGCCCGGGTCAGGACGACCACAGCTCCTCCTCGAAGGGGGCCGGACACGCCCCAGACGCCCCGAGCCAGGCTTGGCCACCTTGACGCCGAAACCCACCCGGACCCCTCGGGGCTGGGGCTGCTGCCCGTGGGCGCGGGGCTGGTGCTCCGCCCGGCTGGACACGCGGCGAGGGCGGCCGCGAACGGGCAGCGCCGGCCCCTGAGCCTCACGGTCTGGGAGGCCTTTCCCGAGGCTGAAGAATGAGCGGCCAGAACACGCTGGTAATAGAGAAACGACGAGTGACGGCCATCGTCGCCGAACAGACCTGGCTGAACCTCCAGGGGCGCACGGAACCACCCCGCAGCCCGCGGCTGCGCAGTGAGGCTGAGGCGCACGTGGTGGCACCGAGGAGCGCACGGGGACGCCGAGGGGCGGGGCGACGCCGAGGAGGAGCGCGGGGTGAGGCCGAGGAGGGGCGGGGGTGAGGCCGAGGGGCGCAGGGTGACCCCGGGGCACAGGGTGAGGCCGAGGGGGCGGGTAAGGCTGAGGAGCGCGGGGTGACTGCCTCAGAGCCTCTTCCGGCGCCAGAGCACTGCGTGCACTTACCTGGAAGCGCCTTTAACCAAGCGGCGGCAGGTCCAGCGGGTGGCCTCCCTCGGCGGGCCTGGGGCGGCGCGGAGGGCGCGGAGGGCACGGGGCCGGGGGAGAGGCAGCAGGTGCCTAACGCCCCCTTCCCGGGCGATGGAGGACACCCTGCTCCCCTCCCTTCACCCGCCTGCCAGAGAAGCCTGAAGGAAGAGCTTAGTCACTGCCCACAGAGGGGGCACCTCGGCTGCCAGGGGAGGACGATGAGGGGTCTGTGGACCACCCCGAACCGCCCTGCGCCCCCAGCTCCAGGCCGCCCGCCCTGGCCAAGCCCCTGAACCACCCCACGGCCCGGGCGCCAGGCTCCCCAGGCCGGCTCTGGGGTCTTGCTTTTTAAAGACATTTTCACTGCGTTTAGCTCCTGCAGATCCTGGGACCACCCCCCAGGGAGCCGGGGCGCCCTGGCGAGGGAGCAGCCTCAGCGCAGCTGCCCCCGCCTCCTGCCGAGCCCGTGCTCAGAGGGAAAGGGAAGGGCGGAGAGGAGAGGCCCCGGGGCCACGGCCGGCGGCTGCTCAATGCAGGGCCCGGGGAGCAGCTGGCCCCCAGCCCTGGAACGCCAGCCCCTCTGGAGGGTGAGGACGGAGGGGAGGCTGGAGAGCCAGGCCAGGGGCTGGGCCCGCGGACAGACTGATGGACAGATACCTCGACCCGGCTGACTCCACGCCCCACCCCCCACCCCCGGGCCGGGCCTCCTGCAGGGCATCCCGCTCCACTTCGAGGCCTTTAAAGACCTCACCGGAGCTTTCCAACAGTTCCCGGATGGAGGAGGTGCTGGGCAACAGGAGCGGCCGAGGGTCCAGGCCAGAGCACGCGGTGAGGAGCGGGGGCCTCTGGGGGGGGCCTCAGATGGACCTGCCCGCCTGTGGCACGGAAGGGCAGAGAAAGAGGCTCCTTCGCCACGCGGCTTTGCCACAGCACCGGTCAAGGAGTGGCGTCCGCGCCGCCTTCCCTGGCGCCTGGCTGCCTGGGACTGACAAGGGGTGCGAGCTCAGGGGCCGTGGCCTCAAGAAGCCGGGCAGCTTCTGTCTTCACCCTTGCGACCCCCAGGCCTGAGGCTGCTGCGTGAGGAGGCCGGAGGATGAGCCGCATGGCCAGATGGAGGGGCCTGAGGTGCCCCTGCGACTGCGGGCAGACGCATGAGGCTCTCCTGCGCCCTCCTGCCCAGTCCTCTCTACGGGAAAGCGCCACCTGAATGAGGATACAGCACAGCCATTCACAGAACTGGGAGGGCTAATGAGCCATCACTGGTCCCACCGCTAGGTGGATGGTTATGTGGTAATTGCTGCACGAAATAGAGATGGAGATGTCTGGAAATGGGGTGCTGCTGTAACCAAAACCTAAGACATGTGGCACTGGCTTTGGAACCAGGTGGCAGGTGAGCCTGCGCAGGTGGTGAGGGGAGCTGCATAGGGCTGGACGAGCTGGGAGGGCATCCCTGCCAGAGGCTGGAGAGGGAGCAGCAACTCAGGGCAGGCCGAGGGCAGACCTTCCCTGCAACTCCCTTGAGAAGCAGAAAATGTGCCTGAAGAACTCGCAGCTCTGGATAAAAAGATTTTCTAGGCAGAATGCTGCAAGTGCCAATTAGCGTCTTTTCGTTGTGAGATCGAGAGGAGAGAGAAGCCAAGAACTGTTCAGTTTGCATGCAGAATTTAGAGGAACTATTAGGGTCAGAACTTGCTGGCTGAAAAATAAAAGTCTCTGCAGTCAGCAAAATGTTCCCAAAGGAAGAAATGGCCTTGGAGTAGAGACTGAATCCCCTTTGGAAGACCTTAGAAAGGTTCAAGGCAGTGCCTTGCAGATTCTCTCAACAACAGGAAAAGGCTTTTAGGGACCTCAGGGACATAGTCTCGGGGCAGCTGGGCACATCCAAGGTAGAGAGAGGTCTGTCTGGAAGAGAATTATTGTTGTGGCTTTTGGGCATGGAGTCAACCCAATAAGATTCATAGGAGAGCCACAAAGTTTTAAGAGAATTATGTTAGTAAGAGTACCACAGGCTTGGACTAACGGGGTGACGCTGTTCAAAATGAAAATGTTTCTGGGCTCTGACTTCCTGTGAGCAGGAAGCAGACTGAACTACACTCGTGTCAAACATGGGCTGTTTCCGATGGAAAGTAATGTCTTCTTCAGAGCAGACTCGAGGCAAGGACAGCGGCGGGCTAGAAAACTGCTCTTGGGAGCAGGACTGGTTGCTACCTAAGGAATGCCTCCTCCTCCTGGAGCAAGGAGAGCCAGTGGCCCGTGCTTGACTGGAACTCAGAATTGGTGTGGCCTGGTGATTTCCATGGGCCTCCTGCTCCTTCAGTCTTAGGATCGCCTGTTGGGTCACTCTGCCTCTGCATGCAGGTCGATGATTTGACTTCTGAGCCCCCAGGTCTCAGGGTCGCGGGGAGGCCCACCAGAGGAGCTGCAGACGCGTTCAGAAGGGCTTGATGGCGCTCACGAGATCTCAGACTTTGAGCCTGGGGCCCTAAAGGGTTGAAGGCCTGGAGGCGTCCTGGACTGTGGGAAAGAATCTAGGGCAGACCCCACCTCTGCTTCTGGAGGGGCAGGTCCTTGGCACACAAGCAGGGACGGGGACAGGAGCCAGAGAGAGGAAATGGTGACGTGTGTTCTGGGCAGGGTTGAGGTTTCGGAACCTGTTCTGGAAGGGCCAGCGAGCACCCGCTACGCGCCCTGGTCCTGACGTTGGTGGTTGTGCTGGCCACGACTCGGCGCTCCCTCCTGGGCAGTAGGCTTGTCCCGGCTGTCTCCCTCATCCTGGTCTGGGAATCTTCAGTTCAAGGTTATCCCATGCGGAGAGCCAGGTACCAGTGGCTGCACTGATACAGCAATTCTGCCAACGCCACCAAGGCACAGGGGCTGATGTTCGACCTGCTGCTGGCACGCCTGACCAGCTCCTATATTCGTTTTTAAAATTGCACCTGTAATTAAAGACTTTCCCACAAAGAAAGCTCCATGTGCAGTGGGATTCACTGGAAAACTCTACCAAATATTTGAAGAAGAAATAAGGCCAGCCTTACATAGATTCTTTCAGAGGAGAGAGGAAGAGGAGGTGTCTCCCAACACTTTTTAGGAGGTTAGCAGAAGCCCAATATCAAAACTTGAGAATAAGGACAGAGGATAAGAAATTATAGAACAATATCTTTTCTTTTTGCAGAGATATAAAAATCCTTCACAAAATATTAGCAATATATAAGAAGCACAAAACATCACGACCAGGTGAGTTTATTCCAAGAATGCAAGATTATTTCAACATTTGAAAATCAATTGTTGTAACTCCCACATTAGCAAGGTAAGATGAACAACATATAATCATCTAAGCCATGAAAAAGTATTTGACGAAACTCAAAACTCATGCATTTTGACACGGCTCAAGAAATAATAGTGGAACAGAACACCCTCAATGAGATAAAAGGCACCTATGAAACACTTTCAACTAACCTCATGCTTCACTGCAAGAGACTGAATGGTTTCCCCCTAAATGGGTAACAGCAAAAATGTTCCTTCTTTCCATTTCTAGTCAACATTGGTTAGAGGTTATAAGTGAAATAGAGCAGGACAAAGGAATGAAAGGCTTTGTATGTATATGCAAGGTTTTGTATGTATTTATGCAAGGTTGCAGAATTCAAGGGCAAACTAAAAAAACCCTGGGGTCAAGGTCATAGAGATGAAAATCTGAGACTGTCACAGCTTGGAGGAGACCAAGGAGATATGACAAATGCAATGAGGGATATTGGCCAGGATCTTGGAAAGGAAAAGGAACGTTGGTGGAAGAACTGGGGAAATCGGATTGGAGTCTGTAGTGGAGGTAATAGCATCATACAAGTGTTGATTTCTCAGCTTTGTTACCCATACCACAGTAACCTAAAATGTCGTCATTACGGGAAGCTGAATCGAAGGTCTAGGGGAAGTCTTTGTGCTCTCTTTGCCAACTCCTCTGATAGTCTAAAGTTATTTCAGAATAAAAAGTTTAACAAAGCAAAAGGGCAGGTGGAGGCTTCTTGACCTCGACAGAAGCAAGGTGGCTCCGGAGGCAGCTACGGCAGTTTCTGGGAGCTTAGCCTCTGCAGCAGGCCTATATAGTTAGAATTCCAAAAATAGATTCTGGATTATGTTTGAAAACTGGTCTGTATCTGGGCATGGCTAAATTATGATTAGGGCTTTGATTGGGCCCACCCTTGGTGGTGGGAACTCACAGATAAAAGACATGGCAAAGGGCAGAGTTGAAGGTTTTTGATGTTGGGGTTTTGCTGTTGGAGTTTTGAGTTGGAGCCAGGAAGTGAACACACAGGAGAAGAACACAGAGGAACAGAGATGGCTCTTTAGACACGGCAGAAGCCCTGGGGAGAGAGACAGAGCTGGTCGCCTGATAGTCTACAGCTGGCCTTCTGGATAAAACAGAGGAGCTGAGCCTGGAGAGAAATGAACCCCGGGAAGAGAGGAACCCAGGAAGCCTGAACCCTGGCAGATGTCGGCAGCCATCTTGCTCCAACACGTGGCAAAAGACTTTGGTGAGGGAAGTAATTTACACTTTATGGCCTGATAACTGTAAGCTCCTACCACAAATAAATACCTTTTCTAAAAGCCAAAAGATTTCTGGTACTTTGCACCAGCACCCCTTAGGCTGACTGATACAGCCTCTTAAACTTCCTTCCCATGATTCTAATGCTAGTTAATGACCCCAAATAAATCCCTTCCTGCATTAAAAAACTAGTCTCCAGTAAGAAAATGAAAAGGCAAGGAAGCCACAGACTGGGAGAAAATATTCCTAACACATATAACTGAGAAAGGAATTGTTTCTAGAATATATAAAGAACTCCTACAACTCAGTGATGCAAAGACAATTGTTAAAACAAGCAAGGAAGCAAACAGTCTCTTCAGAAAAGTAGACAGTCCCACGGGCAGACAGGAAGCTCGGGAACAGTGCTCAAAACCATCTGTCATCCAGGAAATGCCAATGAAGCCAGTATGAGATGTACTTTACACACTTTAGGGCTGAAATTAAGAAGACTGACAAAGTCAAATGCTCTCATGGGTGTAGAGCAACTGGAACTCAAAGTGGCTGGTGACCATGTAGAACGGTGCTAACGCTTTGGAAAACCGGGCTTCCGTGAAGTTAATATACACACGCAGAGCAAGTCCACCCCTAGGCATTTACCTGGGAGAAATGTAAACACGTATCCACAAAAAGACGTGGAGAAGAATGCTTGTAGCAGCTTAATTCTAACAGTTAAGCTGGTGCCCGTCAGCAAAGCAATGAACAAGTAAACTGTGGTGTGTTCACACCATGGGCAATGAAAGAGGTATCGCCTGTCGGTGTAGGCCGCGGTGGGGCTGAAGCTCAGACACGTTGAGTGAAGGAAGCCACACGTATGAGGTTCAAAAGCAGACAGAACTGATCGGTGATGACAGAAGTCGGACGGGGTTCCTATGTGAGGAATGACTGGTAGGGGACAGGACAGCACTTTCTGAGGGGACGGAAGTGTTCTCTTTCTTTGTTGATTACCCCAGAGGAAACATTTCCAAAACTCTTTGAACTGTGCCCTTAAAATCCACGCCCGTCACGGATGAGAGCTGTGCCATCTCTCTCCTGTCGCACCACAGGAGGCCTTACATAGTCTTCCCTCCCTTCTTCTCCCCTCCAGCGGCCCCACCCCCCATGGGGGTCCCAATCCATGTGGGAAACCCCTTGGGTGCTGTGTTAGTCAAAGGGGTGCTGATGCAAAATACCAGAAATTGGTTGGTTTTTATAAAGGGGTGTTTATTTGGGGTAGGAGCTTACAGATAAAGGCTATAAAGCATAAGTTACTTCCCTCACCAAAGTCTATTTTCAGGCATTGGAGCAAGACGGCTGCCGACGTCTGCAAGGGTTCAGGCTTCTGGGGTTCCTCTGGGCTCAGCTCCTCTGTTTTCTCCACAAGGTCAGCTGTAGACTGTCAGGCGAACAGCTCTGTCTCTTTCCCTGGGGCTCCAGCTTAAGGCTTCAGCATCAAACTCCAACATCAAAACTCCAACATTAAGAACCCTTAACTCTGTCCTTTGCCATGACTTTGAACTGTGAGTTCCCACCAAGGGGCGTCAATGCCCTAATGACGTGGCCCAATTAAAGCCCTAATCATAACTCAATCAGGCCCAGGTACAGACCAGATTACAAACATAATCCAATATCTATTTCTGGAATTCATAACCATATCAAACTTCTACAGCTGCCCATGCACCTCGCAGCACCCGGCACACGGTTTAGGTCTAAGTCGGGGCAAGCCCAGCTCATCACTCCTCGCAGCTGATTCCTGGAGGCAGCCTGTCCACCACAGGCCCCCATGGCCCCTCCTACAGGGGCCCCCGGGCAGGCCAGGCCAGGCGGTGGGGGAAGTGGCCCGTGCTTCTGAGCACACCTGCTCACACCTGTCTGCACAGAGGAGCCCTGGGCTCTTCTGGTACTGTGGGGAGGACTCTGCATGTTTTCCTTTTTTTTAAATGAATGACAATAGAGTTGAAATTGGCTTAAGGTCTTCTTGCTTTTCTTGAAGAAAGTTCTGTATTACCTTAATAAAGAGACACAGTAGGAATGTTAGCAAAAATAATAATAAAGAAAAACCCCCAGCTCTGTTGGAAGACAGCGGCTCTCTGGGGAGCCTACGCCTGCTCTTGAATGAAATCTTTTCTGAAATAAGCTTGATCTACCCTCAAAAATAATTAAAATGGCTTGCATTTCTGTGAAAACCCATGGAACGGTGGAGATTCTGAAGGCGAACTCACGGCCCCAGGGTATGTCTTGGAGACACTTCGCTAATCAGACACGGGATGGCAGGTGCCAATCTTGCAAGGCAGGGGACAGCTCACCTGGGCAATCGTCAGTCGCCTATTCTCTGCAGTAGTGATTCCAATGGAAACTGTGGGGACAGGCAACTGGGGAAGGGGTTTCCAGAGCAGTCCCGGGGCAGTGCACCCCCCGGGCTCTGCCCCCATGAGCTTCCCGCAGCCTGAGCTGCCGGAGGGAGGGTCCGAGCAGAGCCTGGAGCCTCCCCGCAGGGGGCCCTCCTGCCCGCTAGCTGCCCTCCTGCACTCCTGCAGGGCCGGGTGAGCCCAAAGCTCTCGGCAGGGAAGGCGGGCTCGCCCCCCACGGGGTGCCCCCCTCGGCTGCTGCGCCCTTGTCCAGCTCTCTCTGCCTGAGGTCCAGGGGGCAGAAGCTACTTTCTGCCCCAGGTCTGGGGGGCAGTGGCGGCCCGGACTGTCCAGAACCTCCTTCCAGCATTTTGTCCATTTCCTTGTTCTCATCACTGTTTCTGTTTTCTCCTCCATCAGTGGATTTCTAAGAACAGTTTTACAATATGCGAAGAGCACAATTTGTCACCAGTTAATTCATTAGAGGATATTCTAACAGTTGGACAGTGGGTATACCAGTGGTTTGTAAATGTTCAAATCTACACAATAACAGCAAAGTATTACCATTAATGCCAACACGGCCAGGACTTACCAACTTGCAACAATATTAGGATTCAATTTGAAAATAGCAATATATGTATTAAAAATCCCAAAGATAGGATGTTTAGTTAAAAAAGAGGGTAAAAATTGTCACTATACTGGTGGGTTGTGTTGTTATTGTAAATTTTGAAAACATATATTTTTGGGGAGGTATCAGGGATTGAGGCAGGACCTAGTGCGTGGGAAGCAGGTGCTCAACCACTGAGCTGCATCTGCTCCCCAATGAGCTGTTTTTTTGCTTGTTTTTTAGGAGGTACTGGGGATTGAACCCAGGACCTCATGCATGGGAAGCAGGCGTGCAACTACTTGATTTACAGCCACTCCTCAATGAGAGGAGGCTTTTTCGTTTGTTCATTTGTTTTTTAGGCGGTACCAGGGATAGACCCAAGACCTCGTACTGGGGAAGCAAGCACTCAACTACTTGAACTACATCCGCTCCCCTGAAAACATTTCTTGAGGTTGCAAAAAAGATCTAACAGCGCCCATTCTAAGTTCACCGTTATGTAGAAGAGATTCGCCTGGAACCACTGATGGCAGTAAGAAGCCAGGTGGGTAGAGGCTCTGCCTGGAGCTGGCGGGGCGGCGGGGCTGCGGGCAGCTCAGTGGGCGTTTTCCCCACAGCCGCCACACCATCGGGGCGGCCAAGTTCACTGCGCCCATAACGTAGTGACCGATGTGGCCAGCAGGGAAGAGGCTCTGCCGCACTGGGGGGGGATGGAAATTCATCTCAAACTTCATGAATCCAGGACCCCCGCCCTTCAAGATGGTGTTGTCCAAACAGCTCGCGGTTCCCCCATTTTTCTCATCTGATTTCTTATTTACTTATATATATATATATTTGGTTCTTTTAAAATTTTTTCTTGATTATCTTATTTACTTTTGAGGGGTGGGAACATCAACAATGTATTTCCTTGTAAGGCGATTTTTTTTTTCCTGTATCCGCTGTAGCGGTTTGCAGAGTATTCTTTTTAAAAATTACCTGGATGTTCCTGGAAGTTGTTTCAATGAAATTTGCTCTCACCCAGCTTCCCTTTTAGAACTGGCCATTCTCTGTGGTGTTTGCAGCATGTGAATTCACCGTGCCATTTAACAAATGCTGGGAGACATCATTCCTGCATTTCAAAAAGATGTCAAGTGGCAATGGATGTTAAGAAAGCAGCACAATTATCTCCAAAATCATTTCCAGATGCCATCGTGGTTCAGAGGGTCCTGGCAAAGGAAGGTGGGCAGAGGTTCCAATTACCTGTTGAAGTGGCACTGCCAAGGGACAAAAGTCCAAAGACACTTACACTTTGCTCAGCTCGCCAGATATGAAACTGTGACTAAAATGTTTTCTATTGCATGATTTCTTTTTTAAAATGTTAAATTAAAAACACTTTCTTAGGGAGAACGCACCTACTCTCCAGCTTCAACAACAATCACATTCTACCATCCTTGTTTCTTCTGTGCCTTCCACCTCCCATTCAGTTTTCCTCTCTTTTGAGCCAAAGTTGATATACTTCGAAATGCACAAACCTTAACTGTAAAATTTCACAAATAATAAATACATTTACTTAACCTACATCCCTATCAAGACATAGATTTTTCCATTATCTCTTATAGTTCTCTTATGCTCCCTCCTAGTTAACCCAAACCAGCCCAGGAAGCTATTGTGAATTGTTTAGCACCATGGATTCTTTTGGTCTCTTCTAGGATATCCAAGAGTTTGGATCCTTGCATTGGGCTTTTATTGCCCAGTGCAATGTCTATGAGATTCGTCCACATTATTGCATGTGTTGGTAGTTCATTTCTATTTATTGCTGAGTACTAATTGTATATCACAAATCATCTACCCTTCTCTTAGTGTGTGGCCATTCAGGTTGTTTCCAATTTTTGGTTATTAGGAATACAGCTGCTAAAGTCTTCCACCTCTTTCCTTTTTAAGCTTGTTTTGGCTCTTTTAGGTCCTTTGCATTTTCACAGAACAATTTTAAATCTTGTCAATTTCTGTGGAGCCCTATTTGGGTTATGACTGGAATTCTTTGAAATTTTAGATCAATTTTGGGAGAATTGATAACTATGTTAAATTTCCAATTTCTGAAAATAGTATGTCATTCCATTCATTTAGGGCTTCTTTAATATCTCTAAGGAATGTTTCGTAGTTCCCAGTACAGAGGTCTTGCACATCAATTCTGAAATCTATTATTCCTAAGTATTCTATGTTTTTTGATGCTGTTGTGAATAGTGTTGCTTTAAAAATTTCTACTTGCTTCCTTTTTTTTTTTTGCTGCTGGGATATTGAAATACCTTTGAATTTTTTTTTTTTTTTTTGGACTTGTACCGCCTTATTAGTTCTATATTTTTTCTTGTTGATTCACTAGATTTGCTATAGAAAAAATCAAGTCATCTGCAGATAGGGACTTTTTACTTCCTTCTTTCCATCTTTATGACTGTTGTTTTGCTGCTTCACTGCTCTGGCCAGCATCTGAAGTCAATGTGGAACAGAAGAGGGACAAGCAGATATCCTTGCCTTGTTCCCCATCTTAGGGAAAAAGTATTTAACTATTTTGTCATTAACTATGAGGGTAGCCACAGCCTTTTTTTATAGATAACTTTTATCAGATTAAGGAAGTTTCCTGCTATTCCTAGTTTTCTGAGCACTGACATAATAAGCTTTGAGTTATTTTATTTTATTTTTTTGGTTTTGCTTATTTTCTATTGCTTTCTTTTTATTTTATTTTATTTTACTTATTTCTCTCCTTCCCCCCCCCCCTCCCCGTCTGCTCTCTTGTGTCAATTTGCTATATGTTCTTCTGTGTCCCCTTGCATTCTTGGTGGCACCAGGAATCTGTGTCTTTTTTGTTGTGTCATCTTGCTGTGTCAGCTCTCCCTGTGTGCAGCGTCACTCGTGGGCGGGCTGCACTTTTCACGTGGGGCGGCTCTCCTTGCGGGGCATACTCCTTGTGTGTGGGTCTCCCCTACGTGGGGGACACCCCTGTGTGGCAGGGCCCTCCTTGCGCTCATCAGCACTGTGCGAGGGCCAGCTCATGCCATGGACCAGGAGGCTCTAGGTTTGAACCCTGGACCTCCCATATGGTAGACAGACGCTCTATCAGTTGAGCCATATCCACTTCCCAATCAGCGCTGAGTTTTATGAAATGCTTTTTCTGTATCACGTTCATCACATGGTTTTAATTTTTCATTCTGTTAATAAGGCAAATTATGTTGATAGATTTTCAAACAGTAAACCAACCCTGCATTCCTGGGATAAAACCACTTGGGAAACTGCTCTGGTCTGGAGGAAGCAAGGGGACGAAGCTGCGTGAAGGGGAATGGTGGCGCTGACCCACGCCGCTGCCGGCTGGGGAGACACCCCCCGCCTTTGATGCCCGACCTCTAATTTAACCGCCCCTCAAGGGCCGCCTTTTTATTCAGTTTTAAAATACAACCAATTTTCCAGCGACAAAGGGAGTCTCTGGAAAAAGAGAATTTTCCCCAAGACTTAAATCCAGAAACTTGTTGTCAAGGCATATCAAGTTGTGTGTTTAAGGCTGCAGTTTAAAGGCGACTGAAACCAGCAGAGCTAACGGCCGGTACCATCCACCTTCTCACGGATGCACCTCGAGGGCCTGCTACGCATGGAGGGGCCGCTGGTGGCTGGCGAGGGCGCGCAGAGGCAGGGACTCTTCCAAGAAGCCGGGAGTGGAGCAGGCATGAGCCGGCCATCTCCAGAAAGCAGGGGCCCGGCCCAGGGGGCGGTGGGGACAGCGTGCTGAGGCTGGGAAGGGAGGGAGGGAGGGAGCGAGGTGTGGCAGGGCCAGCGCGCACCTCCACGGGCTGGAGACGGGTGACGGGATGTCCACACCTCGGCCCGGAGGTCCCAGGGAGCGCGCCTGCCTCCATGGCCTCCGCGGGGTGTGACGTGCCTGCTGCCCTCCTGTCGCCCTGCTGTGTGGGCTCCCAAGGCAAGGCCGAGAGCAGCTCTGCAGGTGCTAAGGACCCACGCTCTCCTACGAAGAGCACAGCGAAATCAGCCAGGGTGGAACTCGGGCACCTTTCTCAGGCGCCAGACTCTCGTCTCTCTGTGGCGACAGAGTCGGCCTCCCGCCCTTGTCCAAGTTTTGAGTGCACAAAACCCGCAAGACCATTTCGTTTTTTATTTTATTTTTAAAGATTTATTTTTTTTAAATTTATTTCTCTCCCCTCCCCCCTGCCCCCTAGTTGTCTGCTCTCTGTGTCCATTTGCTGTGTGTTCTTCTGTGATCGCTTCTATCCTTATCAGTGGCACCCGCAATCTGTGTGTTTCATTTTGTTGCGTCATCTTGTGTCAGCTCTCTGTGTGTGCGGTGCCATTCCTGGGCAGGCTGCACTTTCTTATGCGCTGGGCGGCTCTCCTTACGGGCGCACTCCTTGCGTGTGGGGCTCCCCTACGTGGGGGACACCCCTGTGTGGCACGGCACTCCTTGCACGCATCAGCACTGCGCATGGGCCAGCTGCACACAGGTCAAGGAGGCCCGGGCTTTGAACCGCGGACCTCCCGTGTGGTAGACGGACGCCCTAACCACCGGGCCTAGTCCGCTTCCCCCGCAAGACCATTTTACTGCTGACTCTGGGTCTCGAATAGGAGTGTGCAGGTGTCTAGTGGAGGTGAAGCACCTGGATGGAGGGCAGGGGTCGCTGACTGCAGAGGCCAAGGGCACCTTTGGGGAAAGGCAGATTTCATCATCTGCACTAAGCATTCCATTTCCAGAATTTGGATCTGATCCATAGACTTGCAAGATAATGGGTTATAAGAAACTTCCAGACCTGACCTAAATCCTACTCCCATCTTCATAGCACTTACTGTGATTTAAAATTATATGAGGGAGGTGGCTGTGGCTCAAGCAGTTGAGCACCGCTGGGAGGTACAGGGTTGGTTCCCAGTGCCTTCTAAAGGAGATGAGCAAGACAGTGAGCTGGCATGGGGAGATGATTCAACAAGATGACACAATGAGGAAACACAACAAGAGACACAACAAGCAGGGAGTGGATGTGGTTCAAGTGATGGGGCACCTTCCTCCACATGGAAGGTCCCAGGTTTGGATCCTGGTGCCTCCTAAAAAGGAGACAAGCAGATGCAGAAACTACGCAATGAACAGACGCAGAGAGCAGACAGCAAGTGCAAAAAATGGGGGAGGGGAAATAAAATCTTTAAAAAATTATAATACTGACTTTATTCTTCTTTGTTACCTTCTCCATTAGAATCTAAACTGAATTGGGGCGGGAATTTTTTAAAAATTTATTTTTAAAAATTAATTAAATTTAATTTAAATTAAAAAAATATTTTTTTTGTTAGAGAAATTGTGGGTTTATAGAAAAATCATGCAGAAAATAGAATTCCCATATATACCCCTCACATACACACTTAGTTTTCTCTACTGTTAACACTTTGTATTAGTGTTAACAAATAATCGTAGGATATTATTATAATTGGATTGTTAACTATAGTCCATGGTTTACATTAGGTTTCATGGTTTGTTGTACTGCCCTATGATATTTTAAAATTTATCTAGTCAACACACATGCAACATAAAATTTCCCCTTTTTACCATATTCAAATATACATTTCAGTGCTGTTAATTACAGTCACAATGTTGTGCTGCCATCACCACCATCCATTTCCCAATTTGTTCCATTTTTTCTATTTTTCCATCACCCCAAAGAGAAATTTTATATTAACTCCCCATTTCCTACCCCACCCTAGTCCCTTGAAACCTTTATTCTAGTTTCTAACTCTATCAATTTGCTTGTTCTAATTCTTCCATATCGGTGAGTTCATGCAATATTTTCCCCTTGTATCTGGCTTATCCCTTGTATCACAGTGTCTTCAAGTTTCATTGATGCTATAGCATGTTTCAGAACTTCATTCTTTTCTATGGCTGAAAAACATTCTAGTTCCTGTATTTACATTTTGCTTATCCATTCATCTGTTGATGGACACCTGCGTGGCTTCCATCTTTCACTAATTGTGAATAATGCTGCTGTGAATATCAGTGTGCAAATATCTGTTCAAGTGTCTGCTTTTGATTTTTAGGGTTACATACCTAGAAATGGGGTTGCCAGGTCATATGATAATCTATACTTAACCTTATGAGGAACAGCCAAACTTTTCCACAGTGTTTGTACCATTTTTCATTCCTACCAACAATGAATGAATATTCCTATTTCTCCACATCCTTTCCAACACTTGTTATTTTCTATTTTTTTAAAAAATAGTAGCTATTCTAGTGAGTGTTTTGAAATGTTATCTCATTGTGGTTTTGATTTGCATTTCCCCGATGACTAATGATGTTGGGCATCTCTTCATGTGCTTTTTGACTATTTGTATTTTTCCTTTGGAGAAATGTCTATTCAAGTCTTTTGCCCATTTTTAAAGTGGGTTGTTTGTATTTTTATTGTTGAGTTGTAGGATTTCTTTATATATTCTGGATATTAAACCCTTATCAGACGTGGTTTCCAAATATTTTCTCCCATTGTGTAGGGTGTCTTATTACTTTCATGATGAAGTCCTCTGATGCACAAATGTTAATTTAATAAGGTCCCGTTTATGTGTTTTTTTCTTTTGTTGCTTATGATTTCGGTGTAAAGTCTAACGGATTGTTGCCTGACACATTATACAACCAAAGAGTATAAGATATGAAAAGAGACAGGAAATGATGGCCCATTCAAAAGAAGAGGATAAAAATCCAGAAAACACCAACAAAGAAGGTGAGAATGTGGACATACCGAACAAAGCCTTTAAGAAAATGATCTTAAAAATGCTTAAAGAGATGAAGGAAAGTACAGAGAAAGAATTACAGGAATCAAGAAAACAATATGAGGATCTAAGTAAAGAGACAGAAATCTTAAAAAGGAACCAAACAGAACTGCTGGAGTTGCAGACCACAATAACTGAGGTGAAAAACACCCAGGAGGGTTTCAAGAGAAGAATGGAGTTGTCAGAAGAAAGAATTGGTAAATTTAAAGGCAAGACACTTGAAATGAGTCAGGCTGAGGAGCAGGAAAAAAAAAGAAAATATTGAAAGTGAAAATAGCCTAAGCCAGACACCTTCAAGTGTGCCGATATATATGTTATGTGGGTCCCAAAAGGAGAGGGAAGAGGGAAAGGGCAGAAGGAATGGTAAAAGACTATTCCCAACTTCCCAAACTTCACAAAAGATGTAAACATGCACATTCAAGAAGCTCAAAGAACACCAAACAGGATAAACATGAAGAAAAATATACCCTATCACATATTGATTATACTATCAAATGCAAAAGACTAGGAGAGAGTTCAGAAAGCTGCAAGAGAAAATCAATGTGTTACTTACAAGAGAAAATCCCAATAAGACTGAGTGCTGATTTCTCATTAGAAACCACGGAAGCAAGAAAGCAGTGCTGAAGGAAAGCAACTGCCAGCAAGAATTTTATATCCAGTGAGACTTTCTTTCAAGAATGAGGGCAAGATTAAGACATTCTCAGATAAACAAAAGCTGAGGAAGTACATTAGCACTAGACCTGCCCTACAAGTAATGCTAAAGGAAGTTCTTCATGTGGAAACGAGAGGACATTGGATAGTGGTTCAAAGCACCATAAAGGAATAAAGACCTCTGGCAAAGGTAACCATTTGGGTAATTATAAATGCCAGCATTATTGCAGTGTATTGTTTGGTATGTAACTCCACTTCTTACTTCCTACAGATGCTAAAATGCAAATGCATAAAAAGTAATGATAAATAAATATAAAAGTAGGCTTTAATAGACATGAGGACCAAAAAAGGTATAAGACTTACAAAGCCTAAATAGCAAAATGGCAGAAGTCCTGTATTATCTGTAGTGACATTAAATGCAAATGGATTAAACTCTCCAGTCAAAAGGCAGAGATTGGCAGAATGGATAAAAAGCATGACCCAACTATATGCTGTCTGTAAGAGACCTACCTAAAGTCAAAGATACAAGTAGGCTTATGGTGAAGGAATAGAAAAAATATGCCATACAAATAGTACCCAAAAGAGAGTTGGCATAGCTACACTAATATTGGATGGAATAGATTTTAAGTCAAAAATAGTTATGAGGGACAAAGATGGTCATTTCATACTGATAAAGGGGGCAATTCAACAGGAGGCTGTAACAACTATAAATACATATGCAGCTAACAGTAGATCCCCAAAATATAAGAAGCCAATACTGACATTTAAAGAGAGAAAGTGATGGTTCTATATTAATAGTAGGAGACTTTAACACACAGCTCTTAATAATGCATAGAACATTTAATAAGAAATCAATAAGGGATAACAGGACTTGAGTGATAGGCTAAATCAACTAGACTTAATAGACATATAAAACACTGAATACATATTATTCTCGAGTGTACATGTACCATTCTCTAGGATAGACCATATGTTTGGTCACAGAACAGTCTCAATAAATTAAAAAATTTTGACATCATACAGTGTATATTCTCTGACCACAAGAGAATGAAGCTAGAAATCAGAAACAGGAAGAAAAGGAAAATTCACAAATATGTGGAAGTTAAACAACAAACTCTTAAACAGCGAATGGGTTAAACAGGAAGTCAGAGGGGAAATTAGGAAACATCTTGTGATGAAATAAAATGAAAATACAAAATACCAAAAGTTATAAGATGCAGCAAAGGCAGTGCTGAGAGGAAACTTTATAGCTCTAACTGCTTACATTAAAAAAGAAAAAAAGACTTCAAATCAGAGAGCTAACTACAAAACTGGAAGAACTAGAAAAAGAAGAGGAAACTAAACCCAAAGCAAGCAGAAGGAAGGAAATAACAAAGATTAGAGTGGCGATAAATGAAATAGAAAACAAAAAAATAGAATCAATGAAACCAAAATTTGGTTCTTTGAAAAGATCAACAAAATCGACAAACCTTTAGCTCCACAAAGAAAGAAATAGAGGTTACAAATATACAAAAGATGAAAATCAGAAATGAAAAGGGAGACATTACTATTGACTCCGCTGAAATAAACATAACTGTAAGTGGATACTATGAACAAGAATGTGCCAATAAATTAGACAACATAGAATAAATGGACAAAGTCTTAGAAAAACACAAATTATCTACATTGACTTAAGAAGAAATAGAAAATCTCAACAATTATTAGTACAGAGATTGAATTAGTAAACAAAAACCTCCCAACAAAGAAAATCCCAGGACCAGATGGCCTCATAGGGAATTCTACCAAACAGTCCAAGAAAACTTAACTCCAATTGTGTTCAAACTCTTCCAAAAATTGAAGAGGAGGGAACACTGCCTAACTCATTTTATGAGGCCAACATCACCCCCATAACAAAGCTGAATAAAGAGACACAAGAAAGGAAAACTATAGACAAATATCTTTCATGAATATAGATGCAAAAATCCTCAGCAAAATACTAACAAACCAAATCTAACAGCATATTTAAAGAATTACGCACCATGATCAAGTGAAATTTATCCCTGGTTTGCAAGTGGTTCAACATAAGAAAAGTCAATTAATGTAATGCACCACATTGACAGAATGAAGGGGAAAAACTTAGATGATTATCTCAATTGGTACAGAAAAGGCATTTGACAAAATACAGCACCCTTTCATTTTAAAACATTTAGGACACTAGAAATAGAAGGAAATGTCTTCAACATGATAAAGGGCATATATGAAAAGTCCACCACGAACATTGTACTTAATGGTAGAAGACTGAAATCTACAAAATATTGCTAAAAGAAATCAAAGAAGGTCTCAATAAGTAGAATATTGGTGTTCACTGGAAAATTAAATAGTTAAAATGTCATATCTACCAAAAGTCATTTGCAGATTTAGTGTAATCCCAATCAAACTTCCAACAGCTCCTTTACAGAAGTGGAAAAGCCAAACATCAAATTTACATGGAAGGGTATGGGATCCTGAGTAGCAAAAAGCACCCTGAAAAAAAGAACAAAGTTGGAGGACTCATACTTCCTAATTTTAAATCTTATTGCAAAGTTTCAGTAATCGAAACAGCATGATACTAGCACAAGGACAGACATATAGACCAATAGAACCAAATTGAGAGCTTAGAATTAACCTTCAAATGAACCCCTATGACCCAATGATTTCCCCCCCTTTATTAGAGAAGTTGCAGGTTTATAGAAAAATCAAGCATAAAATATAGGATTCCCCTATAGTATCCATCAGCCACACCTTTCATTGGTGGGGAATATTTGTTACAGTTGATGATAGTGCATTTTTATAATTTTACTATTAAATTAAAGTCCATGGTTTGAGTTCACTGTGCAGTACGTGCCAGATTTTTTTTTAAAGTTTATTCTGTTACCACACATACAATCTAGCATTTCCTCTTTTAATCATATTTAAATGTATATTTCAGTGCTCTTAACTGTGTTCATAATGTGCTATTGTCACCACCATCCATTATCCAAACATCTCCATCATTCCAAATACAAACCCTGTCCATTTTAAACCTTAACTTCCCATTCCCTATCCCCACCCTGTCCTCTGGTGACCTATATTCTAGATTCTGACTGTATGAGTTTGCTTATTCTAATTGTTTCAAATCAGTAAGGTCATACAATATTTGTAATTTTGTGTCTGTCTTATGTCACTCACCATGATGTCTTCAAAGGTCATCCATGTTGTCACATACATCAGAACTCCATATCTTTTTATACTTGAATAATATTCCATTGTAAGTATATACCATACTTTGTTCATTCATTGATTGAGGGACACTTGGGTTCCTTCCATATTTTGGTAATGCTGCTATAAATGCCAGTGTGCAAATATCTGCTCACACTCTTGCTTTCAATTATTTCAGGTGTACACCTAGAAGTGGGATTGCAGGTCATGTGGTAGCCCTATACTTAGCTTTCTGGGGGGCTACCAAACAGCAGTTGCACCATTTTACATTCTCCCACCAAGGAATGAGTGTTCCTATGTCTCCAAATCCTCTGGGACACTTGGTATTTCCTTTTTTTTTTTTTTTTAAATAGCAGCCATTCTAATGGGTTTGAAATGGTATATTTTTGTGTGTTTTTAAATTTATTTTTAAAGGAGCTTTAGATTACATAAATGTGACATTGAAAATATAGGGGATTCCCATATACTCCCCTCCCCCTCCCCCCTCCCATACTTTTCCCCATTAGTGTGGGACATTTGTTACAATTGATGAACACATATTTACATAACAGTTTACACTTTGCATGGCACAATTTTACAGGTTTTGACAAAATGTATAGTGGCTTGTATCCGTCACTGCAATATCATGCAGAACAATTCCAATGTCCCAGAAATCTTCCACATTACACCTATTCTTCCCTCTCCCTCCCCTCAGAATTTCTGGTGACCACTGCCTTTATGTCAATGTTACGAGATCTTCCATTGCTAGAATAATATGTCTACTTTAGGGCATAGTTGCATTCCCCCCTTATAGATTTGTTCATTACTCAATTTTGAGGATTTGGGGATGGTGATGCCCACTCTGCTTCAGATTGAGAGAGGGCTTGGCTGCCACAGGAAAGATGGGTGGAACTGTCTTGCTTGCAGTTGTAGATACTGTTTTTGGGAATAGGTGTTGTTCATCATCATCCTTTTGTTCATTGTCCTGAGTGAGTCCGATGAACTGGAGAGTAGGTGTTGGCTGCAACTCTGCTGAGATTCAGGGATCAACTGGCATATGAACAGCTGGAAGATTTAAGTCTTTGGGACATATATTTAATATGTATAGTGCTAATTATAGGTTCAAATTAAAGGGATAGAAGAACCATGTGTGGGAAAATTATAAATGAGTCCAACTCTGATACATTGGGGAGAGTTTATCATATATTCCAAGGTAAGGCCCATCAATGGGGTGTGGATGTCCTGGGATTGTCAGCCCTGCCTATAGTGTCTAGATGTCTCTAGAGCCCTCAGGAGCACCCCTGCTTGAGGCACTGTTTACTGTGACAATCAGTGAGATCCTCCTGAGATGTGCATAAACGTAACCTCTGGAAAGACCTCCTGACTCTCTTTGAAATTTCTTAGCCATAAAAGCTCATTTGCATTTAATGAAACCCTTTTGGTCTGGGTCTTTTTCCAAATGCATTGCTAGTTGGTGCTTGGTAATACCTCAGTGCCAGGGAGGCTCATTCCCAGGAGTCATAGCTCATGTTTGGTGGGAAGGCAGTGAATTAATATGCTGAGTTTGGCTTAAAGAAATGTCACATTTGAGCAACAAGGAGGCTTTCAGGAGGTAACTCTTAGGCAATATATATTACTAGGTAGGTTTGAATTTCACAAGAACAAGGTTCATAAGTACAAGCATCAATTTCAAGGGCCTGGCATATTGTTTTGTCCTCCTTTGGTAGGCACTGCCCATGTACTCTAGAGATTTTTGTCATTCTATGAGAGAATATAGCAGGACACCTCAGGATGGGAATTCAATATTCTGTTGGTTATTCTGTGGGTGTCCACTCACTGAGATGACACCCCATGACCATATGTACACATTCATACTCCAAAGAGGCATGCCCCAGGTGCACCCCTCCCTGCACGTTCTCTACCACTGATATCCTGCACCAGTGATCTTCCCTTGCCACAGTTGCAACCCTTCTGCAATCCAAAACCTCCCCCAAAACAAAGTCAACAATAAAAAAAATAAAAATTTTTTGCATTGTACCTTTTATCACCATAAGATGTATCTTTTGTGTATATTGAAAATTTCTTCTGTATGTTTCCCTAGTGTCTTTTTTTTTTTTTTCCACTTCAATTTTCAAAAAGCTTAGGTTACAGAAAGGTCACATAGAAAACATAGGGGATTCCCATATATCCCACCCCACCGCATTTCCCCCTTCCAATAACACCTTATATGAGTATAGTACATTTGTTTCAATTGATGAACAAATATTTAAGCATTGCTACTAACCATGGTCAATGGTTTACATTATGTTTACCTTTTGCACCTTATAATTTATAGGTTCTGGAAAAAATGTATAATGGCCTGTATCCATCATTGCAGGATAATGCAGAATAATTCCAACATCCCCGAAATGCCCTATGTTTCACCCATTCTTTTCTCCTCCTCCCCTGAAACCTATGGCAACCCCTAAGTTTCAATTTTGGAATAATAAAGTTCATAGTTACAGGCATTAATATTGAGGGCTTGGTCTGTTTTGTTTTGTTTTTTAATCTTTGACTCAACTTTATTTTTAAATATCATGTTACTTAGATCAAGTATGCGAATTTAACTTCAATAGCAAACAAGAGGTAGAATCAAATGAGAACAGAAGACTTGATGGGGAGTAAGAATAGAGACTATTATCATAATTGGAGATATTGTACCTTAATTTACCTGCTTTCTTACCACAAATTAGTACACCTTTGCTAATAGATAACACAACTTTGCTGAATTGTAGAGATAAGAAAAATTCCCACAAAATACCTGACACCTTTTAATAATTATTAAACATAGCCATTGTATTTGCATACTAATCAACCAACAAACAAAAGTAATAGGTAATATTATTATCTCATTGCTTATTATAAGTATTTCAAATGTGGGATGGCTTGATTAATAAGTCTCTTCACATTTTCAAATTTTTAATTTGTGTTAATGCCTGTTTTCCTAACCAACTTCTTAAAATGCCATTTAAATTAATAAGATACATGTTAATAAATTTTCAAATAATCTATAAAGTTATATATTATGCATTCAAATTAAGAATGAAATATTTACAATTAAATCTGTTTTATTAGAGTTTTTACTTTTATTTCAATAATACCAAAGTTCTGATTCTTTATATAGTCTATTATCTGGTTGGTTTTTTAATTGTTTTATAATTTTCCACAGAACGGGTGGCAATTTCTAGTTTAAAAAACCTATATGACATTCCGTGTGATTAAAAAATATAACAAACCTACCTTGAGGTAATCACATAATTAACAGCAAAATTTAGAAACAAGTTGTCCCTGAGTGTTTTTAAAAATGGGTATTTCAAATAGAAAATCAGGAGGGATGACTTGAGAAAATGGGTAATGGTGGCATGTTGAGCTTTGATTCGATTTTTACATGGGTTGCTAATATAATGAGGTTTTTACATGTAATTTTGTGTTATTTTATTAAAGATTTTACTCTGCTTTAATGAAAAATAGATTGACTTCTAGAAACAAGTACATGCATTTTTACACAATCAACTTTATATGTATTTTTAACAAATCAATTTTATTGATACATATTAATAAAGCATCAATCCACCCAAAGTGTACAATCAATGGTATTCAGTATAATCACATAGTTGTGCATTCATCATTTCAATAATTTTTAGAGCATTTTCATTATTCCAATAATAAAAATACTAAAAAACAAAAACCAACCAAACAAACAAAACTGATCACCTCTCAATCTCACAATGCTTCCCCACCATACATAGCTGCTATTGTTTCTTTCTCTCTAGTTTATTTGTATTTAATTTTGTAAAAACAGTCTTCTATATGCAATATCATCCATATCCATATTTTACATGAGTTTTCACTACATCATAGGGTCCCATGTTACATTTTTTAGCTCTCCTTCTAGTAATATAAGTGTCCTTTGGCTCTCCCTTTCAACCACTGTCATACCCATATAATTGCTCTGCTAGTCACAAACACCATGATGTGCTCTCACCATTTCCATCCATTTCCAAGGATTTACAAACAATTTTTTACCCAAATCTGCACAGATTAACCATCAGCTTCTATTCTCTACCCTCATTCTATTTTCTGGTGAAATATATTCTAATTATTAATTCCATGATTTTACATAATATATTTAGTTCATAATAGTTCAATCATACAGTATTTGTTCTTTTGTGTCTGGCTTGCTGCACTCAACGTAGTGTCCTCCAGTTTCCTCCACGTTGTCATATGCTTCATGACTTCATTTCTTACAGTTGCATAATGTTGCATCGTGCATATACACCACAACTTGTTTATCCATTCATCAGCTGATGGACACCTGGCTTATTTCCAATGCTGCCTATGTACTCAAGAGGTTCTTGCCCCTCTATTTGAGAATGTAGCAGGATTCCTCAGGGTGGGAGTTTAATATTTTATTGTTTATTGTGCAGATCTCTACCCACTGAGATAACAGCCTATGCCAAGATGAACAAATTCATATTTCATAGCAGCATGCCCCAGGTGCACCCTTTCCCACATACCCTCCCCCGCCACTGACATCATGTACCAGGGACCCTCCCCTGCCTTATTTGCAAGAATACTACATTCCCACCATGTAGTTTCAACCACAGACCTACAAATCCCTAGTTCACCTGCTTCTTCTTCTGGTCCTCCCTTCAGTTCCACGTATAGTCAGTCCCAACCCCTCACCCTGCTCACCCTCTCATTCCAGCACCGTCAACCACACTCATGTCCCTTTACCACCATCACCCCCTTCCACTGCCAAACTACCCCCTTCCACCTTATCATGGGTTTTGCCCATATTGAGCATCAGCTTACCATCCTCTTCTCCCTTTCTGTCTCCTGATAACCTCTCTTCCAGACTCTAGTTCTGTGAGTCTGCTCAATAGTCTTAGGTCATATCAGTGAGGTCACACAATATTTGTCCTTTAGTGACTGACTTACTTCCCTCAACCTCAGATCTTCAAGATTCATCCATGTTGTCGCATGTGTCAATACTTCATTCCTTGTTACAGCTAAATAGCATTCCGTTGTGTGTATTAATATATACCACATTTTGTTTATCCATTCTTCAGTTGATGGACACTTGGGTTGCTTCCAACTTTTGGTGATGTGAATAATGCCACTATAAACACTGGTGTGCATGTATCTGTCCATGTCCCTGCTTTCGATTCTTCTGGGTATATACCCAGCAGTGGGGTTGCTGGATCGTATGGCAGTTCTAAGTTAGCTGCCTGAGGAACTGCCAAACTGTGCTTCATAATGGCTGAACCACCCTACATTCCCACCAGCAGTGGGTCAGGGTTTCCATTCCTCCACATCCTCTCCTACACTTGGCAGTTCTCTTTTTTTTAATAGTTGCCAGTCTAATAGGTATAAGATGATATCTCATTATAGTTTTGATTTGCATTTCCCTAATAGCTAGTGATGTTGAGCATCTTTTCACATGCTTTGTAGTCATTTGTATTGCTTCTTTGGAAAAGAGTCTATTCAAATCTCTTGCTCATGTTTAAAATGTGTTGTCTTTTAATTTTCGAGATGTGGCATTTCTTTATATATGCTGGATATTAGGCCTTTATCAGATAAGTTGTTTCCAAATATTTTCTCCCATTCAGTAGGCTGCCTTTTCACTTTCTTGACAAACTCATTTGAAGTGCAAAAGTGTTTAATTTTGAGGAGGTCCAATTTATCTTTTTTTGTTGTTGTTGCTCATGCTTTGGGTATAAAGTTTATGAAACCACTTCCTACTGCAAGATCTTGTAGATGCATCCCTACATTATCTCCTAGGAGTTTTATGGCTCTGATATTTAGGTCTTTTGTCTATCCTAGTTTTTAAATAGGGTGTGAGATGATATCCTTTCTCATTCTTTTGGATATGGATATCCAGATCTCCCAGCACCATTTGCTGAAGAGGCCATTCTGTCCCTGTTGGCTTGGTGGCCTTGTCAAATATCAGTTGACCATGTATGTGAGGATCTATATCAGAACTCTCAATTCGGTTACATCAGTCAATATGTCTATCCTAGTGCCAATACCATGCAGTTTTTATTTATTTTTAATTTTTATCTTTTTTTTAAGAAGATACATAGATCACACAAAATGTTATATTAAAAAATATAAGAGGTTTCCATAGACCCCACTCCCCCACTCCTCCCACATCAACAATCTCTTTCATCAATATAGCACATTCATTGTATTTGATGAATAAATTTTGGAGCCCGGCTACACTGCATGGATTATAGTTTACACTGTAGTTTACATTCTCTCCCAGTCCATTCAGTGGGTTATGGCAGGATATATAATGTCCAGCATCTGTCCCTGCAAGATCATTCAGGACAACTCAAAGTCCCCAAAATGCCCCCATATCACACCTCTTCTTCCCTCTCCCTGCCCCAAGCAACTCCCATAGCCACTGTCTCCACATCAATGATACAATTTCTTCCATTGCTAGAGCCACAATAATTCTATAGTAGAATATCAGTAAGTCCACTCTAATCCATATTTTATTCCTCCATCCTGAGGACCCTGGGATGGTGATGTCCACTCCACCTCTAAATTGAGAGGGGGCTTAGATATCACATGGCTGATGGGTGGGATTCTCCTGCTTGCATTTGTACTCTCTTGGTTCCCTGGTGTGGTGTTGACCATCCTCACCTCCCTGTTAGCTGACCTGGGTAAGTCCAATGAGCTGGAGAATAGGCATTGCAACTCTGCTGAGGCTCAGGGCCCAGCTGGCACATGGCTAGTCCAGAGATTCAAGTCTCCTGGGTATACAGCAACCCCAGCACCAACCACAGGCACAGTAAATGTGACAGAAGAGGCATGCATAGAGAGGTCATATCTGTGTCCAACTCCACCACACCCAGGAGCACAAATTCCAAAGTAGGGCCCACTGGCAAGGCACTGAACTCCAGAGCCATCTGTCATGACCAGGGTGTCTCTGTAGTCCTCAGGAGCACCACTACCTGGGGTTGTATCTACTTTGGCTGTCTCTGGGATCCTACTAAGATGTGCATAAGTGCAACCCCTCTCATGGCAGATGGATTTGGAGTCCTGTGCCATGTCAGAGGGCCCTACTTTAGAGTTTGTGCTCCTGAGTGTAATGGAGATGGACTCAGATGTGACCTTCCTACACATGCCTCTTCTGTCACTTTTACTGAACCGTGGTTGGTGCTAGGGATGGTGCATACTCAGGGGACTTGAATCTCTGGACTGCCTATGTGCCAACTGGGTCATGAGGTTCAGCAGAGTTGCAACTCCTACTCTCTGGTTCATTGGACTTACCCAGGTCAGCTAACAGGGAGGTGAAGATGGTCAACCACCACACCAGGGAATCAAGAACTGCAAGCAGAGGAATCCCACCCATCAGCCATGTGAGTTCTAAGCCCCCTCTCAATTTAGAGGTGGAGTGGACATCACCATCCCAGGGTACACATAATGGAGGAATAAAATATGGATTAGAGTGGACTTACTGATATTCTACTATAAAAATATTGTGACTAGTAATAGAAGAAATTGTAGCATTGAAGTGGAGAAAGTGGACACAGTAGTTGCTGAGGGTGGGGAGAAGGAAGAAGAGATATGATATGGGGCATTTTTGGGAGCTTGAGTTGTCCTAAATGATATTGTAGGGTCAGATGCTGGACTTTATATATCCTGCCATAATCTACTGAATGTACTCAGGGAGAGTGTAAACTACAGGATAAACTTTTCTATGTGGTGCAGCAGTGCTCCAAAATGTGTTCACCAAGTGTGATGAGTGTGCCACAATGAAGGAGGAGGTTGTTGGTGTGGGAGGAGTGGGGTGGGGGGTAGGGGGTACAGGGGAACCTCTTATATTTTTTAATGTAACTTTTTTTGGTGATGTGTATATCTTAAAAAAATACAATTTACAAAAATGATGGGGTGGGGGGTGGGGAGTGGGGTATATGCGAACCTCTTATGTTTATGTTTTTTTCTGTTTTTTTTTTAATGTAACATTCTTTGTGATCTATTAACTTTAATAAAGAAAGTGTAAAAACAAAAAAACAAAAAACCCCAAAGTGCTTTTATCAAGGAAAAATAAATAAATAAACACGACCCCTCTGCTGACCTCCTGACTCATTTTGAGGTCTCTTAGCCATATAAACACATTTGTCTTTACCATTTCCCCCTTTTATTCAAGGTATTTTTCTAGTTGTATCACCATCTGGTGCTTGGTAGTAATCTCTTGGTGCCAGGGAGGCTCATCCCCAGGAGTCATGTCCCACACTGGGGGGAAGGTAATGCATTTACATGCTGAGTTTGGCTTAGAGAATGGTCACATTTGAGGAACATGGAGGCTCTCAGGAGGTAACTATTAGGTACCCTGCAGTTCTAGGCCTAGTTGAAATTTCAAGCACACAGGCTCATAAGCATAGTCATCAGTATAAAGGGCCCATCATTGGACCATCCTTCTTCACTGGTCTTTGCCCTTGCACTTGGGGGATTGTTGCTGTTCCATTGGGACTGCAAGAGAACTCCCTAGGATGGGAACTCAGCACTCACTCAGTTGTTGTATGTAAATCTACCCACTATGACATTACCCAATGAACATCCAAACATATCTATAGTTGTACATGCAGTTTTGACCACTGTAGCACTGTAGTATGCTTTAAAGTCAGGTAGCATGATTCCTCCAATCTCATTTTTCTTTATCAATATGTTTTAGGCTTTTTGGGATCCCTTCCCCTTCCAAATAAATTTCATAATTGGCTTTTCCAATTCAGTAAAAATGCTGATTTTGATTTGCTTCTCACTGATGGCTAGTGATGTTGAGCATTTTTTCCTGTGTTTTCTGGATATTTGTATATCTTCTTTGGAGAGATGTCTATTCAAAGTCTTTTGACATTTTAAAAATTGGGTTGTTTTTCTTTTTGTTGTTGAGTTGAAGGATTTCTTGATATATACTTGATATTAATCCTTATCAGATATGTGATTTCCAAATATTTTCTCCCATTGTGTAGGTTATCTTTTGGTTTTCTTGATAAAGTCCTTTGAGGAACAAAAGTTTTTATTTTGATGAGGTCCCATTCATCTATTTTTGTTGTTGTTGTTGTGCTGCTTTGGGTGTAAAGTCTAAGAAACTATTGCCTAACACAAAGTCCTGAAAATGCTTCCCTACATATTCTTCTAGAAGTTGGATAGTTCTCTTTGTTTATGTCTTTTATCTATTTTGAATTAATTTTTGTATATGGTGTGAGGCCCTCTTCCTTTCTTTTTTTGCGAATGGAGATCCAATTTTCCCAACATCATTTGTTGAGGAGACTGTTCTTTTCCAATCAAGTAGTCTTTGCTACCTTTGCAAAAATAAATGTGAGGGTTGATTTCCGAGCTCTCAATTTTATTCCATTGGTCTATATGTCTGTCATTGTGCCAGTACCATGCTCTTCTGATTACTGTGGCTTTGTAATATATTTTAAGTTCATGAAGTGTGAGTCCTCCAGCTTCATTCCTTTTCAAGATGGCTTTAGCTATTTGGGGAAACTTACCCTTCCACATAAATTTGATGGTTGGCTTTCCCATTTCTGCAAAGAAGGTTGTTGGAATTTTTATCGGAAATGCATTGAAGCTGCAAATTGCTTTGGATAGTATTGACATCCCAATGATATTTAATTTCCAAATCCATAAACATAGAATATCATTCCATTTATTGAGGTCTTTTTTATTTCTTTTAGCAATGTTTTGTAGTTTTCTGTATATAAATTCTTTATAAACTTGGTTGGTTAGATTTAGTCTTAGATATTTGATTCTTTTAGTTGCTATTGTGAATAGAGTTTTTTCCTGGATTTCTTCTTCCAATTTTTCATTGCTTGTGTACAGAAACACTACTGATTTGGGGTGTTAATCTTTTATTCCATCACTTTGTTGAATTCATTTATTAACTGTAAGGGCTATGTTTTGGATTTTCAGGGTTTTCTGTACACAGGATCATGTCATCCACAAATAGGGAAAGTTTTACTTATTCCTTTCTAATTTGGATGCCTTTTATTTCTTTTTCTTGCCCAATTGCACTAGCTAGAACTCCCAGTATAATGTTAAATAACAGTGGTGACAGTGATCATCTTTGTCTTGTTCCTGATCTTAGGAGGGAAAACTTTCAGTCTTTTATCATTAAGTAGGATGTTAGTTGTGGGTTTTTCATATATACCCTTTATCATGTTGGGGAAGGTTCCTTCTATTGCTAGTTTTCTAAGTGTTTTTTTTTTATCAAGAAGGGGTGCCGGATTTTGCCAAATACCTTTACTGCATCAATTGAGATAATCATGTGTTTTTTTGTCTTTTGTTCTGCTAATGTAGTGCAATATATTACACCCTTGAAAACCTGGGATAAATCCCACTTGATCATGGTGTGTAATTCTGTTAAAGTACTGTTCAATTCAGTTTGGTAGTATTTTGTTAATGATTTGCACATTCATATTTGTAAGATATATTTGTCTGTAATTTTCTTTTCTTATAATATCTTTATCTGCCTATTATGGCAATGTTGGGCTCACATTGGAGTACAACCTCCTCTTCAGAAGTAGGATTGGTGTTAATTCTCCTTGGAATGTTTGGTAAAATTCTCCTTGAAGCCATTCTGTTCTGGACTTTTCTTTATTGGGAGGTTTTTGATTACTGATTCAATCTCTTCACTTGTTACAGGTCTAATGAGATCTATTACTAGTTTAATAAAAGTATAGGTGGTTTTCATGTTTCTAGGAATTTGCCCATTTCATCTAAGTTATCCAATTTGTTAGAGCCTTTTAAAAATTTTATTTCTGTGGGGTTGGTAGTGATGTTCCTTTTTTCACTTCTGATTTTAATTTTTCCTGCTCATTTTTTCATTGCTGGTGCAACTAAAGGTTTATCTATTTTATTGATTTTTTCAGAGAACCAACTTTTGGTTTTGCTGACTCTATTGTTTCCTTATTCTCTGTCTCCACTTTAGTATTTTTTCCTTACTTCTACCTGCCTGCTTTGTGTTTAGTTTGCTTTTCTTTTTCCAGACCCTCCAGTTGTGAAGTTAGGTCTCTGATTTAAGATTTTTCTTATTTTTTAATGTAAGCTTTTGGAGCTATAAGTATGCCTCTTGCACTGCCCTTGCTGTATTCCATAAGTTTTGGTATGTTGTGCTTTTGTTTTTGTTCATCTCAAAATACACCCTAACTCCTATTGTGATTTCTTCTCTGATGTATTGGTTGTTTATGAGTGTTGTTTAGTTTCCACATATTTTTGAAAATTTCATTTCTCCCTGTGCTTGATTTCTAACTTCATTCCATTGTGATTAGAGAAGCTACACTGTTTGATCTCACTATTTTTGAATTTAAGACTTGTTTTGTGACTTAATATATGGCTTACCATGGAGGATGATCCATGTGCACTAGAGAAAAATGTGTATACTGTTGCTATTGGGTGAAGTGTTCTATATATGTCTTTCATGTCTAGCTAGTTTATAGTATCATTCAAGTCTTATTTCCTTACTGATCTTCTGTTCAGATCTATCCAGTATTCAAAGCAGTGCATTAAAGTCTACTATTATTAATGTAGGAATCTATATGCCAACATTTTCTTCAAATATTTTGGTCCTCTCCTGTTAGTTGAAGGGAACCCTTCACCAATATTTAGTGACCTTTGTCCTTCATATCAGTTTTTGATTTAAAATCTATTTTATCTGCTATGAGTATAGCTATAGCAATTCTCTTTTGGCTACTATTTGCATGGTGTACTTTTCCATCCTTTCACTTTCAAACTACTTATGTTTTTTAATTTAAGTTGTGTCTCTTGTAACCAACATACATTTGGGATATGCTTTTTATCCATTCTGCCAATCTCTGCCTTTTGACTGGGGAGTTTAATTCATTTACATTTAATGTAACTACTGATAATGCAGTACTTTCTTTTTTTTTTTTTTTTTCCTTTTGTGTCTGGTTTATTTCACTTAACATAATTTCCTCAAGGTTCATCCATGTTGTCAAATGCATCCCAATTTCTTTTTTTTTTGGTGTATGATAACATTTTTTTCTTTCTTTTTTTTTTTTTACTGTTACATTAAAAAAATATGAGGTTTCCATATATCCCCACCCCCCTCACCCCACTCCTCCCCCCATAACAACAGCCTCCTCAATCATCATGAGACATTCATTGCATTTGGTGAATACATCTCTGAGCACCACTGCACCTCATGGTCAGTGATCCACATCATAGCCCACACTCTCCCACAGTCCACCCAGTGGGCCATGAGAGGACATACAATGTTTGGTAGCTGTCCCTGCAACACCACCCAGGACAACTCCAACCCCCGAAAATGCCCCTATATCACATCTCTTCCTCCCACTGCCTATCCCCAACAGCCACCATGGCCACTTTCTCCACACCAATGCCACATTTTCTTCGATTACTAATCACAATAGTTCATGAATAGAATATCAGTAAGTCCACTCTAACCCATACGCTATTCCTCCATCCTGTGGACCTTAGAATGGTTGTGTCCACTCCACATCTACATCAAGAGGGGGCTTAGATTCCACATGGATGCTGGATGCAATTCTCCTGCTTTCAGTTGTAGGCACTCTTGGCTCCCTGGTGTGGCAGTTGACCTTCTTCACCTCCATGTTAGCTGAGTGGGGTAAGTCCAATAAACTAGAGTGTAGGAGTTGCAAGTCTGTTGAGGCTCACGGCCTGGCTATCACATGGTCAGTCCAGAGATTCATGTCCCCTGGGTTCACATTAAACCCCAGCACCAACTACAGTTCTGGTAAAAGTAACAGGAGAGGCTTGTGGACAAAGATCACATCTAAGTCCAGCTCCATCATACAGAAACACAAACTCCAAAGTAGGGCCAACTGAGATGGCACTGAATTCCATCTGCCATGACCATAGAACCTGTGGGTCTCTGTAGCCCTCAGAAGAACTAACACCTGGGGTTGTATCTACTTTATCTGTCTCTGGGACTCTGCTTAGGTGTGCATAAGGGCAACCCCTCTGATAACCTCCCAGCTCTTTTTGGAGACTCATAGCCATATAAACTCATTTGTCCTTTCCATTTCCCCCTATTATTCAGGTTGATAAGCATTTTTAACTCCTGGTGTTTTATGTAGACTGAGATATTCTGCTGGTCCGAGTTGATCCTTTTTTTTTTTTTTTTAAAGATTTATTTATTTATTTAAATTCCCCCCCTCCCCTGGTTGTCTGTTCTTGGTGTCTGTTTGCTGTGTCTTGTTTCTTTGTCCGCTTCTGTTGTCGTCAGCGGCTCGGGAAGTGTGGGTGACGCCATTCTTGGGCAGGCTGCTCTTTCTTTTCATGCTGGGCGGCTTTCCTCATGGGCGCACTCCTCCTTGCGCGTGGGGCTCCGGGCGGCTTTCCTCACAGGCGCACTCCTTGCGCGTGGGGCTCCCCCACGCGGGGACACCCTTGCGTGGCACGGCACTCCTTGCACGCATCAGCACTGCGCATGGGCCAGCTCCACACGGGTCAAGGAGGCCCGGGGTTTGAACCGCGGACCTCCCATATGGTAGATGGATGCCCTAACCACTGGGCCAAAGTCCGTTTCCCCGAGTTGATCCTTTTATTCAAGGTCATTTTCTAGTTACATCATCAGCTGGTACTTGGTAGTAATCCCTCGGCACCAGGGAGGCTCATCCCTGGGAGTCATGTCCCATGCTGGGGGGAAGGCAACACATTTACATGCTGAGTTTGGCTTCAAGACTGGCCACATTTGAGCAACACAGAGGTTCTCAGGAGGTAACTTAATAAGCCTTGTTCTTATTTCAGGTGCACAGGCTCACAAGCATAGTCATCATAATCAAGGGCTCATTGTTGGACCTTCCTTCTTTTTTGGTGTTTGCTGTTGCACTTGGGGGATTGTTGTAGTTCCTTTAGGGACTGTGATAGAGCTCCCCTGGCTAGGAACTCAGCACTCCCTCAGTTGTTGTTTTTAATTGTAGCTACTATGAAAATATCCAATCATTTTTATGTATCTTGGATATATGCCCTAGAGAACTCCCTGCCAACCATGTGTCCCCTGTCAATAACATCTCACACCAGTATTCCTCCCCTGCCATTGTTGAACCTCTCTGTGATCCAAAACTTCTTCAAAAGTGAAGCCCAACATATTGCCAGGTTCCATTAATGGTAAAATGGAATATAGTGAAAAGTTTAAAGGTTAGCTATAGAATATATATTAATTTAGAAAAATTAAGGTAAAAACAAATTGGGGTATCAAAAAATTTAAAAATTCAAAAGCTTTGTTTTTGATATTTTGCCTTCCATCACTGCCATAAGTGTTGCCCTGTATGCAAATTGGCAAGGCATCTTCTTCCTTCTTTTCCTCAGTGTCTACGTCCTATCTTTATCATTTATTTCCCTAATTATTTAAGCTTATCTTCACAAAAGTTTTAGAACACAGTAATTCGTATATACAATATACAGTACTCCCACATATCCAACATAAAACCCTTTTCCTTTCCACAGCAATAATCTTTTTACATATTCATATTATATTTACTGAAACTGATGTACAGATATTGAGACAATAGCTTTCAAACAAGGTAACATTTGGGTTTACATTGTGGTTTATATTTTCGACTATACAGTTTTCTAAATTGTTAGTTATCTTATGTTTAACATTATGATTTACCTTTTAGGACATTTGCTATTTGGTCTTTGTAAGTCTTATACCTTTTTGCCCCTTGGTTCTTTCATTAATCCCTACTTTCATATTTATTTGCTTTATATTTAGTCCCTTCTCATTTTTCCTGTTTATATTTTTCATATATTTTCTTACCATGAGGCTTATCTTTACCATCCTAAGTCTATGTTAGATTTGATGCCAATTTAACTTCAGTAGCACACACATGCACTGTTCCTATAACCTTCTGGCTCCCATCTAGTTGTTGTACTTGCTACAAATGATATTTTCCTACATTATATCCAAAGCTATAGATTTATCATTACTTTTATTCATTTGCATTTCAGAACCTGTAAAGAAGTAAAGAGTGGAGTTACATATCAAAAACTAAAATACAGTAGTACTGGTATGTATAATTACCCATATTGTTACTTTAACTGGTGTCTTAAGTCTTTCCTTTCCAGTCTGAAGAACTCCTTTAGCATTGCTCGTAAGGCAGGGTTAGTGGTGACAAACTCCCTCAGGTTTTGTTTACCTGGGAATGTCTTAATTTCTCCCTCATTTTTAAAAGACAGTTTTGCTGGGTATAAAATTCTTTCTTGGCACTTGTTTTGCTATAACACTTCAAACATTATATTCCACTCCCTCCTTGTCTCCATGGTTTCTGATGAGAAATATGCACTTGTACATGATACATTGCTTTTCTCTTGGAGCTTTCAGAACTCTCTCCTTGTCTTTGGCATTTGACAGCTGGATTACTAAATATCTGGATATGGATCTCTTTATATGTCTCCAGTTGGGATTTGTTTTGCTTTTTGAATGTGCACGTTCATATCTTTCATTAATTTGGGAAGTTTTCTGCCATTATTTCATTGATTATTCCTTCCATTCCCTTCTCTCTGTGTTCTCCTTCTGGGATTCTCAGAACGCACACATGGTTATGCCTGACGGTTGTCCAACAGGTCTCTTAGGGGTTGTCTGCTTTTTAAATTCTTTTTTTCTTCTCAGCCTGAAGCATTTAAATTGTCTTTATTCAAGTTCACTGATTCTTTCTTTGGCCAATTCCAATCTGTGGTAGAAACTATCTTGGAAATTTTTCATTTCAGGTATTGTTGTGTTCAACTCTAGTATTTCTGTTTGGTTCCTTTTTAAAATTTCCATTCTTTTATTGAGATTCTCATATTGTTCCTTCATTGATTTTCTGATATCCTTTAACTCTTTTTTTGTGTTTTCCTTGATCTCATTGAGCATACCAAGGATCATTTTTTAAAAGTATTTTTCTGCTTTGTCCAAAGTCTGGTCTTTTTGGTTCATTGTTTCTGGATTTTTAGTTTGTTCTCTTTTGATGGGCCTTGTAATTTTTTTGTTGTTGTTGTTGCACAGTGTATACTTCAATACTTTGAAGCACTAACTCTGAGATTTAGCCCCTGAGCTATCTGTTCCTTAAATTTGTATGTAGATCTTGATATAACAGATTTCCTTGAGGGTCAGGAACTAACAAAAACAAACCAATGCAAAAAAAAAAAAAAAACCTCCTTTCATATTCTTTGTAAATTGGCTGTGGTGGCTAATGTTCTCCTTTTAGCCCTCTTATCAAGATCACCCTGAGGGAAATGACAAGAGCAGGGCTGTATCTTGTCCTGAGCTTGTGCTTGCTCAAGGTGTTAGGAATTCTCCCATTTACAGGAATGGGAATGTCCCCTCTACTATGAAATAGATTTTCTCCCTCTTCTGGGTGCTCTATTGTATGACTTAATGCAGGTAATCCTTTGTACCAAACTGCTTTGATGTAACGTAATTGTTTTCTACACTGCTTTAAGCTGTTCCCAAGGGACTTCTGCCTGCAGGGCAAGTTCTGGGAGGGACAGACAAGATGAGATGAGTTTCCCGGGTCAGTGTGCTCCGCTGACACCCAAAAGATGGGCACTGACTTGCAGGCATCACAGTAATTGCACCGGGTTATGACTGCTCTCTGTAACAGGGCTGGGGACCCACAATGGAAGTGCAGGCTGGCTCCCCAGCACACCGGGGAAGAGGCAGGGCAGTGGCTAACAAGAGCACAAGCCACTCTACCATTTTAAAAGCTGAGTTTTCTTAACTTGGCACTCTCCTAGTTAGTGAAACCCTTTGGCTGTTCTCTGGAAGATGGCTCTGCCAGTTTTTACTAGTTGTTCAAAGATTCTCTGGGGGAATGGCACTGTGGGGCATCTTACAGCACCACCTTGGTTGACCAGAATCTTGAAATTTTGGGGCAGGAATTTCATCTATCCTGCTCATATTTATATCCTGAGAGCCCACAACAGTGCCTGGTCCAAGCAGCTGCTCGATTTGTTGGAGGCATAAATTAACTCCTTGACAAATAAGACAGATAAGGCTGGATTTTATAGATCAAGGGTCTCTTTGAAAACATCTAGTCTAATTCCCTTGGGGATAGCTCTAAGATATGAAAGCACAAGAATAGTTGGAGTCAAAAGACCAGATTCAGGGAGCAGGTGTAGCTCATCAGCTAAGCACCTGCTTTGCATGTACGAGATCCCGGGTTCAATTCCCGGTACCTCCTAAAAGCAAAGAGGAAATGGCCGGATTCAATCCCCACTCAATATCAGAACCTATGGGTCTTGGCCAAGTGTTAAATTTCCCCACTGTAAAACGGATACAATAGTGCTTATTCCACAGGGCTGTTGGAGGAAATATGCCGAAGCACTGACAGAGTGTTCTGTGATTGTGAGATGGGAGTTAGGAGTTTAATATGGAGGGAAAGACTTGGTCTGTGATTACCTGTTTGTCCAAGACCTTCTGGTCTCCTAAGAGTGGTTTTCTGGGTTCAGGTGTTCTTTGTTTTTCAGGGATTTTTTTTTTTTTTTTTTTTTTTGCATTGAACATTCTTGTAAAGGGACTGAAATTGCATTTTTAGATTGCTCAACAATAAAGTTTTCAGTACAACCTTTTTAGGAGAAAAAAGGAAAAAAAGACTTTCTTTTGGCGTACATGTTAATACGTTAATTTATTTAATGACTTCCTCTTGAAAGGATGTATACGAACCCTCTCAAGACAAAGGCCAAAAGTCCACAGAAATTTGGAAATTTTCTCCTTTTTCTAATGCTGAAATTTAGTTCCTGATAAGTTTTTTTCCAGTGTGGAATTTTCTTCCCTTGGTTTTTAGATGACTTTGTAACAAGAGCAGTTGTTCGGGCACATCGAAAATACAAGTCGGCTGACAGCGTAAAGAGGTTCAGTGTAAATATTTAGTACAGAGGGTTGGCGGCTTTTAAATTTGCATCTTGATCTAAATGTAGCTGCTGATTTCCCATCTGCTAATATTTTCCCATCTGTTCCATACCTGCTACCAAGGGAGGAGAGAGCCGTTGTCATTTCCCCAAAGCTTAACCTTCCATGTCCCCTTCACATGAACTTGGAAATGGCACCACCGTAGTTCACCGAGTGCAGAGACGGGCACTCACGCAGACGCAGGTGCATGCACCGGCCAAGGGTAGCCATGACAAGCCAGGGGCACCAGCTCCTGACCTCACCACGGGATCTGTACATACCCGAAGGCCACCCCCCGGCGGTCTTCCCACCACTGTGGGCTAGAAATCTCGGAAGCTGCAGCTCTCCGAGGACCCCAGTTGGCATTAGAGAGGCCTGGTGTCTGCCTTTTAAATGTCACTGCAAACAATACCTTCCATCCACAAGGCCAGGGTGACGAGGAGCCTCTGAGGACTTAAGAGCTGGGTGCAGCTGAGATGAGAGCCCCTGGGTGCAGCTGAGATGAGAACACGAGCAGCCGGCCCAGGCGCGGGCCCTTCATCTCGGTGGGATTCCACAGGAGCCTCCCTTGGGCACCCCTCTCAGGCTCGGGGCGCTGTGGACTTGGCTTTGGGGGTGTGGTATCGTCTTCAACATCGGAATCAGAGCCGAGTGGAACATAAAACACCAAGTCCCAGCACAGATTTTGTTCTGCTTGCACAAACCATCCGTCTCTCAACTGGGCAAGTGCGGGCGCTAATGGACTCTTGTGGTCCACTGTCTCATCAAGACCAGCTTCTCCTTTTCCATTTTAAACTCGAGGAAGGGCCGAGGGGTGCCATCACCCGCCTCTCAGGGCCCGAGGATGGGCCTGCCCAGCACGTGCCTCCCGCACTGCCTGATGCTCCCATCAGGAGTGGGAGGGCCAGTGGCCGAACGTCCAGACATGGAGCACAAGGACAGAAAACGGCCCCCAAGAACGAGACTTACATTTTATGCTTAAAATCGAGCCCCTCCCCCAAGACGCCAGCCACTTAGACGCTTGATTGATGGCAGCAAATAATTGTTCTCGGGGTTGCTGTGACTGCCCCTTCGCGGAGCGCCAGAGATGGATAAAATATACAAGAGCACATCCAAATAAGTGCGAGGACAACACGCACAAACAGTGTGTTCAGCGTTATGGAAGACAAGACAGGGCGCCGGGCGCCTGGTCGGCGTGGCAGCTGGGCCTGGCTCCCGCCCGGGGCCGCGACACGGGCGACGGCCCGCAGCTCTTCCTCGCCGCCCTTGCGTTCAAACAGCATTTCACCAGTTTGGAAATCTGACCAGATTAATCCGTGCTGCCTTTTCCCTGTGAAAGGACAAGTTCCTGTGGACACAACCCGGCGCCAGGCCCGGGCTTCTCCTCGACACGCAGAGCGCAGTGTCAACAAAACCGCTACAGCGACATTTCTTTCTTTCAATTACCCGTGGGCGTCTCAGGGCCCGTGTGAAATACATACCGTGCTCCGCGCCAGCCCTGGGGCGAGGTCAGCAGGAACTCGTCCTTTTTGCTTCGGAACAAGACGACACTGACACCTGGAAGATTTGCTGTAAATAACCGGAGCGGTGCAGGTACAGAGCCGTGGGCAGGAGAGAGGGAAAAAGAGAGGAGGAGAGGAGCGAAGGGGGAGCAGCGGCGGGCGGGAGGGGAGAGGGCGCGGGGGGCACGGTGCAGGGAGTTTGCTGGATGGAGAGTCCAGGCTGTCCAGAGGAGGCGGCGCAAAGTGGTTCTCATCATTTACGAAGAAAACACGTATTTGGTAAATATCTGAACGGCAACAGCAGGCCTGTGGCGGGGAGACCTTGTAGTGAAGCAGCTTTTGTCCTGAAAAGACGCACACCAGGGAGAAGGAGCAGGGGTCCCTGCCCTCCCCGGCCCCAGCGGGCCGTGCATCCTTCCAGACACAGGCTCGCGTTCTCATGCGGTGGCAGATGTATAGGATTCTGATCAAGTGCCCTGCAGTAATTTCCTGGACAGTCCAAATCAATACGTGAATTTGGGCTGAAGACGGGGAGGGGCTCAACCTCCACGGCCCAGACCCGAGAGGCGGAGAGGCCCGCGGGGTCGCTTCTCAAGTGGCTGGGGAGAAAACCAGAGCACGCCACTCCAGACGTTCTGTGCAGCAGAGACTTTTTTCATAGAAAGGAAAATTCAGGAACAGGCGGAGGGCTGCGCCTAGGATGGCAAGATGGCAGCAAACCAGGGAGAGAAATAGTAATGGGGCTTCCAGGCGGGGAGACTGGAGCCCCATCTTTGTTCTCCTTTCCCGGTGCGGAAGAGAGACTGGGTGTGCACATGTGCGTGCACGAGTACTTGGCGCTCCCTGCCGACCGTGTGCAGAGCCGAATGCACGTCCCCGGTCTGTGGTTGGAGAGCCTCCCCGCCGGACAACCCAGCTTCTGTGGCTGCCGCTGCTGCCGCCAGGCTGCGAGGTGTCTGCACACACCTAACGTCACCGACGGCTCTAGCTTTCATTTCCACTCGGAACTTTTTACCCTTAAAGACAAACTCTCCCCATCTCTACCTTTTCCCTTCGGTCATATCCAGAAAAGTGAGCATGTGATTTCAATTTGAAATGAAAAGTCATGTGTGAATAACAGAACTGCATTCCCATTTCCTAACACCCCGGTTTTTACTACTTTGCATTCAACTGTGAAAAGTCTTTTAAAACTCGGAACAGCAGTAAAACTTGAATGAATTTTTGACCCATTATTGCATAGCGGGTGCGCTTTCCAAGTTGGAGAGACTGCCAAGTTCTCCCCACCTAATATTTCCACTTTAATTGTGCCACTTGAGAAATTTACGTGCCTCAAAATATGGCATGAATCTTACGCTTATTGCAGTATCATTAGCAGCAACATTTAAGCAACATCTGTGTGCTATAGAACTAATTGAAGTAGCAGAAGTGGCAGCTGTAAATCCACAGGAAGATGGCAGTTTGTACCCAGCACTGCTGAGTTAGCTCCTAACTGCCAGCCTGTTCCTGCAATCTGCTCTCGAGGACCGCGGTACAGGCACACAACGTCCAAAAAAATCCAGCGAGTAGGCTAATGGTCCTATTAACCACTTTGCTGCACCAATTTGGCTGTTTTTCCAGTTTCCTCGTTGAATTTCATTATAAGTTTTGCCCTTCCTGTAAAAAGGTCCAGTATGAGCCGTGTCTGCCTTTAAACCAACACGTACCTGAGCCCGGTGAGGCTCTGTGGCCGGACCCAGCTGAAGACTGGTGGTGGCGGCGGCGGCGGTTGTTGTTATTAAATAATGCCCCTCCCCCGTCGCCAATCCTTTCCATTGCTTAAAAATTTTTATCACACGTTTCTGTGAGAACCAACTTTTAAACCCCTCGTAACAGTGATATTTAAAGCCACGGAGTTTTCTTCAGGTGCACCTAACGTTTTGGATAATCAATTCAAGATGGCAACTACGACTCCTCACTGCTGGGTGCAGGAGGCTGTGGAGGGTACAGGAGGCGCCAGGTGCTGGACGACCCGAGCATCCCTCGCTGGCTGGCTGGCTCACACCATCGGGCCCCGAGCGGAAGTCCAGCTGCACAGCCGCTTGGACCCAAAGGCTCTGGCTGTTTCTCCTCCTTCGGCGTTAAACTGCCACCGCGTCTTCCGCGTGGCAGAGCCAGCCAAGGGGGAGTGAGCCATCGCGGGAGGAACGGGAGCGCGGGAGCCCCTGCTTTTATTTGAGTATCCCCTCTCTTGCGCACAAGTGGGAAGAAGATTGCCAACACCTCCAAGGCTTTGAAGACCCAGCCCCATTTTGCTTTGAAGTCGGGTTCTGCTAGTTCTGATCTTGGCAGTGGACGGATGCCTCCCTCGGCGGCTGGCCCTCAGACAATGATGTAACTGGTATCTTTCAAAGCACTCAAGAGTGTTGGAAATACACAAAAGAAGACCTCTTTCAATATAGGATGACTGCTGTGTTTGCCAACAACCCGAATTCATTAGGAAATTGGCACGTCCCCCCAGCTGCCATGTGACACGCTGTGAAGTGCGGCCATTTGTTGTCTTAATGCACAAGTGCTCAGGGACGCCACTGATAAGGGGGAAACTGGTTGGAATCTGCTGAGCTCCACGCTCAGGGTGGCACGCCACCTCGCAGGACGGAAAATCAATCGCCACGTGGCCGTCGGAGGGTCAGAGGTCCCCAGAATTAACTTTCTGGTACTAAATTACTAGCCCTTGTTTCTCGGTTTATTTTCTAGCAGTAATACATTTTAAGGGTGCCTGGTTAAAAACCACTTACGGAACACAAAGTGGAAAAAAACCCAGCCACCGGCTAACAGCTGCCGGGTCCCACCCATCGGCTCGGAGAACGTCAGGACGGAGAAAGGAGGCTGAAGCCTCCGGCGCCTGCCACCCAGGGGTGCCTTTTCTTTTTCCTTTCTCATGGTGGTGTCTTACTCTTTAGATGAAAGGATAAAAGCTCATTTGGAAATGATCTGTATGTGATTTATCAAAATAATGCCGTTTGTGGTAACATGGGCTATGCCCCTGCCTGGGGGCTTCTCAGGGATGTCACAGCACCAGAAAGTAGAGACGTGAAAGGGATGTGCGCCTGGCAGGTTATTTTAGTTGAGAACTAAGCCGCCGTGCCTAGCCACCTACAATCTTTTTATGGATGTGACTTCTGAATGGACTTCTTAAACACGCAACGGCCCACCACTCTGCGCCCTGTTCAAAACATGAACTTTCTTCACCTTTATACTCTTCAAAATTATTGGGGACCCCAATAATAGATATGGGTTAAATCTATTGATAGCATACTGGAAAATAAAACAGAGACATTCAAAGTTCTTAATTAGAAACCCATAACATGTTAACCTAAATAATACTTAATACAGAAATCTATTTTCCAAAGCAAAAAAAAAAAAAAAAAAAGGGAAAAGAGTGGCTCTGCTTTCCACTTAATATCTACCTAGTAGAGGAAGCCGGAGTCTCATCTCTTCTTCAGACTGTTGTGATCTGTGGTTTTGGTTGAAGCATATGAAGAAAGTCCGACCCACAGATTCTGAGTTGAAGGAGGGAGGAGGGATTCGACAGCTTTTCTAGAAAAATAAGGCTATTCTTTGCTCCAACACCCACACTGGACACGTGGAAGCGTCTTTGGGTTTCAGTGCAGGGAGGAATCTGAACACACAGCAGGCATCCCTGCTTCCTTCCACTCCAGGGGCGTCTCTTGCCCCGTGACGGGACCTGCACCCAGGTGTGATCTTGTAGTCACATGCTGGTCATTTGGAAGCACAGTGCACGCAGATTCACCCAAAGCTGACACGCTTCCTTTCCTAACTTTTTAAGAAACCGCATTTGTTAACAGCACCACCAATCCCATCAGAAACGTCTTTACGTAGGAGCAGGCTATAAAACTCATGGTGGCAGATAGAATTTTTGAACATTTCTAATTTTGGTTCAAAAACACATATCTTTGTCACTGGCAACGGTGACTGTCAATGGTTCTCCATGAAGTACTGGGTTCACTTGGAGCCTCTTGAGAAAACGTCCAGCAGACTCGAGTTGGAACCACCAGGGTTTGTCACTCGGGCTGTCAGCGTTCCCACTGTCCCAGGGGATGTCCAAGGAAGGGCGGCCGCCTGCAGGGGCCCTGGGCGCGGCCGTGCGGGGCGCTGCCCTCTGCCTGCCCCGCTCTTCCGCCGCCTCTTCTGGGAGAGTCTCTCCTGCCTCCCCTGAAGGTCGTTTTGGTTTTGGGGTGATACTTTTGACCTTTGCTCCCTGCACTGACCTGACCCCTGAGTACAAAAGGCTTGTGGGTGACACTTTTATCCTGACACAACACATTGTGTCCAGCTGAGCCACGCGTCCGAGATCTCCCAGGGCAGCCCCTTGTTCCCCCCAAGCCCATCCCCTGCAGGCAGGGGGTCCCAATGCCAGCGTCCCCCTGAGGGACCTGCCTGGATTCCAGGAGGTGGGTGGGGAGCTCCCAGGAGCCGGTGGAGCCGGGGCGCCTCCACCACACAGCCTGGCCGAGTGCCCTCGTGCCGCTTGCTGCGCCCAGTCCTCTCATCCCCGGGCCAGCACCCAGCGTGGTCTGCGCGGGGCTCCTGGGTCCGTGGAGGGGCGGGCAGGGCTGCTGGCGCCGCATCTGCTTGCCCGCACCCTTCCGGGGCCCGCGACGAGGTCCCGCCTACTCTGTTGAACCAGGAACCAAACGAATCCCGCGTGCCAATCCAGGTCACGGGGGTTAATGGGAACCATTTCTGGAGTCACCCAAGAATCTGACCCAAACAGGCACCCCGCTGTGGGAGTGACGGCCTGCGGGGACCTGCCTACGTCATGAAAAACGCAGGTGATATTTGGTAGAGGAAAACAAGCAGATGGAGCGCGAGTGCTGTGAGATCATCTACCAGAACACCGGCGCGCCCACGACCCAGCGAGGACAGCGCCGGCCGCTGCTGGACCTTCCTGGGGGCCGGGCGCCCTCCCCGTCCTGCCTCTCGGCCCAGAGGCCACAGCCCACACGGCGCGCTCGTCCTGCCTTTTGAAAGGCCTCAGTACCTACGTGCGTATCTAACACACGTGCCTGTGTACACGCATGCGTGCGCTTATTCTGAGGGACATAGATGCCCTCAAGCTTGCTTTCGAGCGTGATAAGTCAGGGTTGTCCCACGTGCCATCTTGTGCCGCTGACTGCGCGTCATCAGACTGTTCCGGCTGCACGGAGCTCTAAGTGTTGGTTCCCTGCTGCAGAACATTTCCTCAGCGGACTCGCCTCTGGGCACTTACTCAGCTTCCTGATGGGTGATGGGTCGATCGGTCCCGCTTGGCTCTCCCCTCAGTGGTGCTGAGAAGCTGGGGCGTGGCTGCTGGGAATGTGTCCAGAGTTTCAACTAGGGAACGTGTCGGGCTGGTGGCTGGGGCACACGGTCACCCCCACAAGACGATGCCAGACCCTGCACTCACAGCTGAGCCTGCTTTCTCTTCTTTTTTAAACTTTTTTTAACTTAAGTTAATAGATCACAAAGAAGATTACATTAAAAAACATAAATAATTAAGAGGTTCCCATATACCCCACTCCCCAACCCCCACCCCATCATTATTGTAAACTGTATTTTTTTTAAAGATATATACATCACAAAAAAATGTTACATTAAAAAGCATAAGAGATTCCCGTATACCCCCCACCTCCCCAGCCCACTCCTCCCACACCAACAACCTCCCCCATCACAGTGGCACACTCATCGCACTCGGCGAACACTTTTTGGAGCACCGCTGCACCACGTGGATAATAGTTTACCCTGTAGTTCACACTCTCCCCCAGTCCATTCAGTGGATTATGGCAGGACATACAAAGTCCAGCATCTGACCCTGCCATATCATTTAGGACAACTCTAGGTCCCAAAATGCCCCGCATCATATCTCTTCTTCCCTCTCGCTGCCCTCAGCAACTACCATGGCCACTTTCTCCACCTCAATGCTACAATTTCTTCCATTACTAGTCACAACAGTTTTATAGTAGAATATCAGTAAGTCCTCCCTGATCCGTATTTTATTCCTCCATCCTGTGGACCCTGGGATGGTGGTGTTCGCCCCACCGCTAGATCACGAGGGGTGAGCCTCTTTTTCAACAGTTCATTGCAGCTTTCCTTCAACTTCTTGGAGTCTCAACCGCAGTTAGTTCTAAGCAGGCACTGCCATTCGGGATTACTCCAGACTTGATTCCAGAATGGCAAGGAAGGCGCCGTCGTAACACAGTGGAACAGCTCAGAATTGGGGGTGAAGGCTTCCCAGACTTAGATGAACGGCTTTGGGCGCAACTCCGACTTTCCCACGAGGGGAGACACGATCTACCGGAGGACTGATGTGAGGGTCCCAGGTCCAGTGTGCGTGGGGGTCCTTGATAAGGGGCAAAATGCTCGCTTCTGTTATGTGTTCACTAAAACAGCGTTCTGCAGGTGCCCGTAAGACGTTCACACGCAGGAACCACAGCTGGACGGGAGGCCTGGGGCAGGCCGTGCTGAGGCCTCTGGCTTCTCCAGGCCTGATGCGCAGCCTGTCCAGCAGGCCTCGGACCCCATGGGACATGGGGCGATTGTCCACGTGATTCAGCGGTCTGCCTTCGTGAATCAGGACGGAGGACACAGCCTGCCGAGGTGGCCAGCCCCGAGGCAGGCCCCACCGCCTCTGGACAGCCGCAGAAGGGCTCTCATGGGACGAAGACCCGCCGGGACGTCCCAAGACGCTCAGCAAGCTGCCTCTGCACGGCTGCGGTGACCCAGTCCTTTGCGATATCGTTTGGACACAAATTCCTTTTGTTATAAGCTAAAAACAGTTCCTTTCAGAAGTGTCTCTTTACAGTTGCTGTGCTCGCCTCACATTCCTGCAAGGCTGGGTGTGAATTCTGTCCCCAAACCCGTGACTTGCGCCTTCCTCTCTCTTGCTGCCCAGCGCCGCGCAGCTGCCGGTGCGCCTCTGTCCCCGCGTCCCCCTGCGCAGGTGTCCCCTCTGGAGCCCGGGCGGCCTGGCAGCAGCTTTGGCCCAGGGCAGAGCTCTGTGTGCCAGCCGCTGTGCTCTCCGGCTGGGAGGAGAGCTTCCAGGGAGTTCTTCAGATAATCGGCATCTTGAGCTGAAATGTAAATATTGTCACCGTGGTTGAGAGAGAGACTAATGATTTGCTGGCAGCTCCCTGCGTCCTCAAGAAGCGGTGCACGAGAGAAGGACGCCCGCTGTGTCCTCACTCCCCACGGCACGCGGGGCCTCGGCACCTCCGGGGTGGGATGGGCCCTGGCACTCGGGCAAGCGCCGGCTGCGCCTGGGGCTTGGAAACCTTTCCTGAGGAGCGTCCAGCTGCGAAGGACGCCCTGCAGGGACGCGTGGAGGAGGACGCCGCTCGCCTGCCTGGCTCCGGCCTCCGTGCAGGCACCCGGCGAGTCCGTCCTCACCTCTGGCGCAGCTGCCAGGCTGCTCGTTAGCTCCGCTCAGAGAAGGGACAGCAGAGTGGAAGGCAGGGCTGCAGTGCTTGGGGCCGGTCACCAGGGCGCCACAGCCAACCCCAGGCTGGCCGGCCCTCAGCCCACCTCCCGCCTCGACTGGTCTGGAGCCCCCCACGTCGCCCTCCCGCCATGTCTGCACACCTGCCCCCCGGTTCCGACAGGCGGCGCCCACGGCTCCTCTGCCGGGCCCTGGATCTCCTGCCACCCCAAGGCCTGGCAGGCCGCCTGCCCCCGGTAACTCACCTACGCCTCTTTCCCGTCCCCTTCGGCCGCCAGCGAGCCCCCCGCCGGCCCTCCTGCCCGGGCCCCCCGCTCCGAGCGCCCACGCTCCCTGCCGAGGCGGCCACATGGAGGGGAGCCGTGTCAACGGCAGAGGACAGGCCAATTAGACCTCACATCGGAATTCCATGCGTTCTCAAGGTGTTTTACACTAATTAGTCAGTTCTGCTAGCTCTAAGGATTAGTAGCTTCGCGAACAAGACGCGGGGACATGAAGATCCTCACCTAATTATGTGCGACGTGGGAGCCCCGAGCCGGGAGGTGGGCTGCGCTCGGGCCCGGCTCCTGCGGGGTGGGGCCGGCCGCCCACTGTCCTCCCTGCTCACGGTCCCCAGGGGATGAGGCCCTGGAGGGCGCCTGCCGCCCGCCCCGCGTCCCTCTGCAGCCCCCGGGCCCTCGGCTGCCCTCGCGGCCGCCCCCTCCCGAGTCTGTGCCCTCTGCAGGAAAACGGTCCTCCCCGTGCCCCAGCTCGCAGGGCGCCCCAGCCTCACGGGTGGACACGGGACCGAGGCGCTCGCTCTGTCCCGGGCAAGGAGAGCGAGAAAGGCTCCCGGAGGACGTGGTGCTGGGCAGTTGTGGGCCACCAGACGGGCCCGTGGGCTGGACCCCAGAAGTCCCCAGAAGGGGCAGTGATGGGAGGGTCAAGGAGCCGTCAGACGCAGCCACGGACCCCACGACATGGTGGCAGGGGCTGGTGACCGCCAGGTGCCACTCTCCTCTCTGTGGTCACTATCTCCAACTCCTCCGAGAATGGACCCTGCCGCTCCCCTCGCCCAGCCCTCACCACTTCCCTGCAGACCCGGTTTCCTCTTGGCAGTGGTCTCGAGCCATGGGCTGCTCCTCTGCTCTGGTCGAAGCGTCCAGTTATTCCTTGACTTGAAATACCCTCTCTGTTCACTCACGCTTCCTCCAGGAAGGCCCTCTGGGTTTCCAGGCCACCCTGACCACCAGAGCCCTGCATTCATGCCTGCCTGCTCTGGCTTCCCGCCGCCTCCCTGGGTGGCTCTCCTACCACACTGCGAGGGGCCGGCGGGTGGCACCAACGGCGCTGGCTTGGCCACCCTCTCGGCGCTTGTGTCGGGGCCTGCCGTCTGCATCAAGTAAATGGGCTGTGCTGTGACGATCACAAATATAACACATTCTCCTTGTAAACATTTAGAATACACAGAGAGGCACACAAAAGAGGAAGTACAATTATTCATGATTTCCTCACACTGAGGCCATCGCCGGCCACCTTGCTGTACGGGTGGTCTTTAAAGAGATACAATAAAAACATATGGTAGTAATTTATATAATATTTATATCTGGCTTTAAAACAGCATCACGGATCATTTTTTTCAAAGTGATAACACCTACTTTCTTTCTGATTATAAAAATAGATATTTTATTACAGTCCAGCAACACATGAAAGCCAAATAATTCCCATGTGAGCAGGTGCACACACGCACCAGAGCAACTCGCCCCAAATTCTTCCACCGAGATACCTCCACGTGAACAACCTGACGATTCCATCTGGAGTTTTGTGTGTGTGATTTGTCTTGCTGAACAACGCTGGTCGCCGGCGCCTTGTCTCGTGCCTTCCTCACAGACGTGGACCGAGGGTCTCTCCCGGGTCATGTGTGCAGACCTGCTTGACGTCCCAAGGGCTGGGGAGGCTGAATCATGAACTCCCCCCGGACGTGTCTGATGCGCATTCCCGCGGCGTAAACGCTCCGTAGCTGGGCTCTCGCGAGGATGCTGTTTGCCTAAGGTGTGGCCCAGCTGGACGACGGTGGCCTTTACTGCAGGTCGCTGGAGGCCTTCATAGGCAGAGGGAGCGGGCGAGGGGCGCGCGTGCTGGGGGAGGATGACGCGCCATCATCACGTGGTGGGGGCAGGACACGAGGACGGCCGCAGCCCGCCCAGGACACTGCCCGCCGGGGAGGAAGCCTGCCCTCCAGCCCCCGGAACACGGGGACAGTCGATGCCTGTTGTTTGAGCCGTCCTGTCGGTGGTATTTGTTGTGGCAGCCCCAACACGAGACGGTGGCGGAATTTTACCAAGTGTATGCAGGGTCGATTTATCCAGACCACCCCTTTCTGATGGGAATTTGTTGTTTCCCATTGGTCACAATTACACAAACAACAATGCAGTGAATATCCTTGTAACCTGTACACTCATTTAAATATCTCTATAGAATAGACTCCTAAAAGTGGAATTGTTTGGTCAGATGGTTTAGGCTTTTAACATTTTAATATGTTCTAACTGCCCTCCAAACTTATGCCCATGTCCCTAACAGCATAGGCACACCCTTTGCTCTACACTTGAAGGATTACAAATCTTTTACATCTCTAATGTGGATCACAACACGCTGCAATCTTGCATTTTAATTTGGTCACTAGTGAGGTAGATTATCTCTTCTGGGATTACTGGCTATTTGCCTTTTTTTTCTCTATGAATTGCACACCTATATTCTTTGCTCATTTTTCTTTTGGGAGGTTAGTATCTTATTAATTTCTTATATTTTAGGTATTATGGATTCAAGCTCTTTGCTTCATATGTTGCTGATGTTTCCTTTCAGTGGACCGTTTGTCCTTTGTTTCTGATGGTTTCAACTCTGCCAGTCTTTTTTTTTACGGTTGTGTGTTCTTGCTCTGTTCTTTTTTTTTTTTTTTAAGATTTATTTATTTATGTATTTCTCTACCCACCCCCCCTGCCCCGGTTGTCTGTTCCCTGTGTCTATTTGCTGCATTGTCTTCTTTGTCTGCTTCTGTTGTTGTCAGCGGCACAGGAATCTGTGTCTCTTTTTGTTGCGTCATCTTGCTGTGTCAGCTCTCCAGGTGTGCAGCACCATTCCTGGGCAGGCTGCACTTTCTTTCGCGCTGGGCGGCTCTCCTTACGGGGTGCACTCCTTGCGTGTGGGGCTCCCCTATGCAGGGGACACCCCTGCGTGGCACGGCACTCCTTGCGTGCATCAGCACTGCGCATGGGCCAGCTCCACATGGGTCAAGGAGGCCCGGGGCTTGAACCACGGACCTCCCATGTGGTAGACGGACGCCCTAACCACTGGGCCAAGTCCGCTTCCCGCTGTGTTCTGAAACACCTGCTCTCACTGCAATGTATAGGTGCCTTTTTCATTCAAAACAATAACAATTACAATTATGTTTTCATTCAAAACAATAACAATTACAATTTAAAAAATGTTTAGATCTTTAATGTCTAAAATGTTAGACATAAAAATGTTATTTTTGTATGGTATGAGGTAAACATCTAACTTAATTTTTCCAAAATGTCAGTGAGTTGTCTGGATACCATTTAGTAGATAATCCAGCGTCTCCGCTGCTTGGAAATGTTCTGTTTATAATATTCTGCATTTGCAGGGCTCTCTCTGGACTTGCCATTTTGCTCTGTTGCTTTATGTATGTCTGCTTTTGCATCAGTCCTGTATCGTTGTTTTTTTAAGTAAATCAGTTACTGATACACATTAATAAAGCATACAATTCACCCAAAGTGTATAATCCATGGTATTTGGTATAATCGCATAGTTGTGCATTCCTTACTTCAACTATCATCAGAGCATTGCCACTCCTTCAATGATAATAAACAAAAACAAACGAGGACATTCCTGACCCTCGGTCTCTGCGTCCGCTGCTGTACGCGGCTGCTCTTTCTGGCCTACTGTGTTTAACCTGCTGTGGCTGTGACAGGTGTCCAGCACTAAAGCGGGCCTGGCCGTGCTCGAGCAGAGGCGAGTCCCAGGAAAGAGCTCAGCGCTGGGGTTGGCGCGGACCCACAAGCTAGGCCTGCCGGGGGGTGGGCGCTGCAGGTCCGTCTGCGCTGCTGTCTTGTGCCCTTTCCGGAGGGGCTCCCGAGGGCCTCTGGGCTCCTCACCTGGACGCTGAGTGTCACTGGCCCATGGCAGGTTTGCCGAAGGCGTGGTGGCGACGCTCCCTGCCTCGCCGAGCACCCGCCCCGATCCCACGAGCCCACGGCTGTCCCCAGGAAGGAGGTGGCGGAGACCGCTGTGTCCTCGGGGCCCGGCCTTGGGGCCGGCGGTCAGAGGGTTGCCCGAGTCCTCACTCCGAAGACCGTCACGGGGATAGGAAGGCACTGCCTTGTGCGAGAGGCTCCCACGGACAAGCCCCTCCTTCCTGCAGGGAGGGCTGCCCTGGCCCCCTGGGCCCCACGGACGGTGCGGGGCATCCAGACAAGCCTGCCTCGGGGGACCGCTGCGGGCTGGTGTGGTGAGAGCCCATGGGGCAGCTCATGGTGCCCTCGCTGCGGCCGGAGGCCCGCACGGCTGTCCCCCGCTGTGGACGGGGCTGTTGGTGCCCTGCGGCTGTTCCAGCAAATTCCCGCCAACTGGGCAGCCTGGAAACCAGGGCATGGGTGGGCCATGTTCCCGCGGGAGGCTGCGGGGAGGAGCTGATCCCCAGCTGGGGCCGCATCACCCCGACCTCTGCTCCGGTACCCACGTTCCCTCCTTCGTGTGTCCTCCACCCTCTGCTCTGGGCGTGGGGCTAGGGGCCTGGCTGAAGCACGAAGGTCTCATCTCAAGATCCTTAGTGTAGTGCCATTTGCAAAGCCACTTGTTCCAAACAACGTGGTGTTGTCTGGGGAGCTGCCCAGGCTGAGACTGTGCCCCTTGTCTGAGCTGGCACGGCCGGGAGCGTGGCTTGGCTGGACACCCCAGCCTTGTCTGACGGCAAGCTCCTTCCTGCTGGACTGCTCTGTCTCCTTTCTGGCTTCTGAGGAGAGAAGGCCCACGCGTGACACTGGGCCTCTGAGCACGGACCCCCCAGGGCCCCGGGCTCCACCGAGCCCACACGCTCAGAAGCGGCACAGCGGGCCCAGGCGGAGATGCTTCCAGAGGTTGGGAAGGGAGGCGCCAAGGAACCCTCCCAAGGAGGAGAGGAGCAGGGGGATGCTGGAGGCTGGTAGGCGGGACCGGAGGGGGTGCAGCCGGCGAGGCCCAGCGCGCCACATCCCTGTTTCCTGGTGAAAGTCTGCTCATTGGCATCAGAGACCAATCTGCTCAAAAGTCTAGAACTCCTGGCACGTCGCTTCCCTGCCCAGAAGTCAGCTATCAGCCCGGAAAGTACAGGCAGCTACAGGCCGCTCATGCCGTGCACCGAGATGTGCCATTCCGTGAAAAGAAAAGGCCACTGTAAGCCACCGAGAGCTCCCAGCCCGGCCGGGCCTCGCGGGTGAGCAAGCTCGGGGCTGCGGCCTGCTGGGCGACGGGCCCACCCTGAGTGTGAGCTCTGCTGCCTCGGGGCCGTCTCAAGCCTTTGGTGGCCTCGTCACATTTAGGCCTGGACGCAAGCGTGCTGGGGACCGGGACATGCCGTAGTTACAGTCGGAGGACACAGCCGAGTCCACGGGTGGACGATGCCACGACCCCTCACGCCTCCTTCGAGGGTGTCTGGTGGCTCGTGCTTCCCCGGGTTCTAGAAGGGGAAGGGATTTCCACTCTCGGCCCTGGGATTGCTCAGGTCCCGAGGCATGTACAGAACCGACGTCCTTGACGTTCCGAGGTCGGGGTAAGGAGAGCGCTGGCTGCGGCCCCCTCCCTAGAGAGGGGACGAGAGGACACCCGGCACACACCGGAGATGCGCAGCGCTAAGGTTCTGTCGGTGCTATTAGCTTCAAAATCGCTTTCTTCGCTGAGAGAAATACAAACCTACCATGGATAACTTGATTTTGGGCAGGATGTGAGCTGAGCGTCCTCCAGGTCCAGGTGGGAGCTCAGCCCTGGCTCGGGCTGCAGCCCTGGTCACGAGGACGGCACCGGAGTCGGAAGCCGCCACTGCCGCTTGACGCCTGCGCTCAGTGTCGTCCGCAGTCGGACGCTTCAGTTTCACAAAAGGCGTGGAGGAGCACTAGAAAGTGCCTCTGTCTATGCCCCACGCCCCTTTAGCAGGACTGGGGCGTGGGTCCCGTGGCGGGGCTCTCCCCTTTTCTTCTGACGCTCTGTTGTCCCCAGGGGCAGCTGCCCCTGACGGTCTGGTCCCTCTCGTTAGAGCCCCTCGAGCAGGTGCATCTCTACCCTCCGGGCCTCGAGGGGTCTGCGCGCAGGAGCATGGGAATCCTCGTCCTTGGGAACTTGCGGCTCCAGGGACCCCGAGAGGAGGCTCATGCAGGCCCGCGCTCGGCCGGAGGCCAGGAGGAAGCCTGCGCCCAGCGGGAGCTGCGGGCCGGGCCGGCTCCGAGCCTCTGCCCCGGCCTGGCCCCCGGCAGAGGCTGAGGGAGAAGACGGAGCCCTGCGGTCAGCCACACGCAGGTGCCGTAACCACCTCACGCTGGCAGGAGTTTTCCATGAACATGTGCCCATTGCAGCTTTTAGACATAATCGAGGCAAGGAAAGGTAGTGGGGAGAGGTATCTGAATTCCCTGTCGAACTCTCACCATTATAAGTCAAATTCTTAACAAAAACACTAGTGAAAGCAGTAGCGATACGGAAGCAGAACCTGCTGCGTAAGACAGGTTTTGCTCCTTCCCCTTTCCTGCTCTTTTTCCTTCCAGGCACATAGCGGGCTTCGTGCTGCCTTGGGGTCTGGCCGGTGCCCCCCGTCAGTGCCCCTTAGGCCCGGCCACACACACGGTCACCAGGCCCCAGATCCTCGGATCGGAGGGGATCTCGGGGTAGGACGGCCCCAGAGGTCCTGAGCTTGCTGCCAGGGCTACAGTCCCGGCCTGAGACTTGCCCGAGAGCCGGCCCTGCTGGCCTCTGCACCGGGCACTTGCCCGCGCGCCCGCCCCTCTGCCAGGGGGCGAAGGGGACTGACTGCGCCTCATTGCTCCTTGCTGGCGCCCCCCCACCACCCGTGCTCTGCGCAGGGGATCCCACCCGCTGCCGTGCTCCCGGAAGCTCCCAGGGGAGCAGCCACGGCAGGCCCTTCTTGGGCGGAGTCGGAAGGCCACCAGGCCTGCACACCCCGCCTTCCCCGAAGCCAGCCCCCGCCACAGGGCTGCAGGGGTGCACTGGTTCCTGGGGTGGGGGCCCTCCTTGCCGCACGCTTCACGGAAAGGCCCCTCTTGGCCTTTCTACGGCTCTGGACCCCCCCAGTTCACGTCCACTGAGGCCTCTGGGTCGTACATCTCTGACATGGGGGGCAGAGGTCTCTCCTGGGGAGGAACTATGTGCCTTGCCACGTGCCAAGCCAAGGGCCAAGGATCGCCAGCAGCCAGCCCAGGACACCTCAAGCGGGGGGGGGGGACGGGACACAGCGCCTGGATCTGATCTTTCTCTTAACCTCGAAACAGTGCGCCGTCAAGTTGTTTTGGGGAGGAGTTTGCTTGAGCAGCTCAGAAGCCAAAGCAGAGCCCGCGGGGCCAACTCGAGCCACAGCTCCTCCCCGGCACGCTGGCTCCAGAACGCCCCAGGCCTGGGCTGGGCTTCTCCTCCATCCACCTCGCGCCACGGAGATGGGGGTCCAGCCTGGCTGGTGGCAGGGCGGCCCATCCGCCCGGGGGGAGGGGCGGCCGTGGTGACTGCCCCCTGGGAGTGAGTGCCCCGTCCAGACCTCTGAACTGAGCCCCTGGAACCCCACGCTGAGCCCCTGAGCCCCTGGAACCCCACGCTGACCCCTGGGAGTGGCCTGGAGAGGGACACTTCCTCCTCCATCAGACTGGCCAGGTCAACATGGCCACCACCTTCAATCCACACGAGGCTTTCACCAGGAAAAGGGACCCAAACTGGGGCTTAGGAGGACGTTCCTTGAGTGAGACTAAGTTCTGGAAACACACAAGACTCTTGGGAAAAGACGTTTCAGGAAAACCTGCCAGTGCGGTCACCCCTCGGGCTGAAGTGTGGTTTGCTGGCCTGGCAGGGGAGCAGCCGCGGTAGGCCTAATTCCGCTGCCCCCATAATAGGGTGGTTGGTCGGGCCCACCGCCACCCCTGAAGGGAGCTCGGCATGGGCGCAGAGTGCCCTCGGGTCTCCCCTTCTCGGCAGCCATGCTTCCGTGGCCACCCCTCCTCCCAGATGGCGCCACCCGATGCCTTGTGGGGCGGCACCCTTCTTCTTCCTTCTCCCTGCGCAGGCGCAGGGCAGAAAATTCCAGTCTGCCCTTTTCCCCTCCCCCGACAGCAGCAACAGCCAGGTGTGGGCGGAAAAATCCAGCCTGCCCTTTTCCCCTCCCCCGACAGCAGCAACAGCCAGGTGTGGGCGGAAAAATCCAGCCCGCCCTTTTCCCTTCCCCCGACAGCAGCAACAGCCAGGCGTGGGCGGGAAACTCAAGTCTGCCCTCCACCCCAGCAACAGCAGCCACCAATCCCTAAACCCTGCCCCTTCCCCCAGCAACAGCGACAGCCAATCCCTAACCACCACCCCTCCCCCGTCCAGTACCGCCCACTGACCTTTCGCCGGCAACCAATCAGAACAGGGCGTGGCTTCGACCAATCAGCCTTCCCCAGCCCCTATAAAACTGTTGCCTCTCCCTCAGTAAAGTGGACTTGCGTGTTTACCTTGTCTCCGCGGTAGTTCTTCTGCCATGCGCCCTCCAGTCCTGAGAGCCCCCGACAAGGGCCTGGCCTCCCTTGTCCCCAGTTTGTCGCCTGCTTCTCCGGGCGACCCCTTCGTCGCCGGCTTCGCCGGGCGACCCCTTCGTCGCCGGCTTCGCCGGGCGACCCCGTCAGCCGAACCGCGCAACCCCTTGTGAGACCAATCCCTCGTCTGCTGCCGGACCGACCCCTCGTCCCAGGTGGGACCGACCCCTCGTCCCAAGCGGGACCGACCCCTCGTCCAGAGCTGGACCGACCCCTCGTCCGCAGCCAGACCCCACCTCTACTGACCGAGCAAGCCGCCGCATGCCAGCCTTGGTTTGAGTTTCCCTAAAGAAAAGGGATGGGCTCCCCAGCCTGGTGGGCTCAAGACCACCGCACAGGAAGACGGCAGGGGAGGCCCTCAGGGCCCGTCCCCCCAGGGGCTCTGGACCACCAGCCAGAACCGGCAGAAACCCGGCTCTCTAAGCCCCCGAGTGCACTTAAAGGGCTGCGTGACAGGCGAGCCAGGTCAGGAAGAGGAAGGGGACCCATGGCTCCCTGACTGGCCAGCACCCCCGCTGCGGACCCCTGGCCCTGGCTGTGGGGGGGCAGAGTGACCCTCGTGCACATGCCGGGAGCATGGACTTCGGGCCAGGCTGGTGGTGGCCTGAGGGACGCCCTGTCCCAGCACCTGCCCTGCGGGTAGAGGGCAGCTCACTGAGCTCTCCCGCAGAGCTGGGGAGCAGGTGAGTCACGCTGCCCGGGGCACGGGGCTGCGGCTGCAGCCGCGGTGCAGGCCAGGACGATGAAGAGGTGTTTCCTAGGCAGGAGGGGACATCTGTATCTGTGTAAGTGGGGAATTCCCAGGGCCACATGTCTATGCCTGAGACAAGGGGCAGATGGGATCAGGGAGGCTCCTGGGCTTTGGCCTGGAGCTACTCTGCACACGCATCGTATGACAAGCCTGCAGGGGAGCTCCCACAGACATCTGCAAAGACCTGGAAAGGGCTCCTGCTCCTTCTGCTCCTCCTGTCTTCTCCTCCTTCTCCTCCTTCTCTTCTTTCTCCTCCTCCTCTTTAGCTCTTGGCATTCAAGGAAAGCTCTGTCATAAACACTAGATAGGTTCTCGCTTAAGGAACAGATGTCTCTGAGTCCAAAAAATCCGGTGATAACACATGAAATATCAAAATGTCCAGGTTTCAACAAAAGATTACAAAATATACAAAGAAACAAAGTGATGGTCAATGTAAAAGATGAGATTAAAAGGATTAGAAACCATCAACAAGGAAATCAGACCTGGGACATTCCAGACGAAGACTAAAAAATGCTCCTAAAAATGCTCAAAGAGCTAACTAAAAACATGAACAAAGAAGTGAGGAAATCAGGAAAACAAGAGAGGAACACAAAGAGAATAGAGAGATGGAAATTATGAAAAGGAACAAAACAGAATTGAAGACCATAGTAACAGAAACAAAAAATTCCCTAGAGGGGTTCAACAGCAGATAGGAGCTGGCAGAAGAAAGAATCAATGAACTTGAAGATAAAGAACAGAAAGAGGAAAAAATGAAGAAAGTAAACAGCTCCTGAGGAGCCTATGGGACACCATCAATATCCACAACGTAGGAATTCCTGAAGGAGAAGGCAGAAAGGGGAAGAGAGAATTCCAAAAGAAAAATATCTGAACACTTCCCAAATTTAATAAAAGTCATGAATATACACACCAAGGTGCTCAAAGAACTCCAAAGAGGATGTATCCAAACAGATCCACACCATGCCGCATTATAATTAAACTGTAAAATGCACACGTACACGAGAGAGAAATTCTGGAAGGCACACGAGAGAAGCAATGTGTCACATACAAGGAAGCCTCAACAAGATTAAAATGTCATTTTCTCATCAGAAACTATGGAATTAAGAAAGGCGAAGGAAGGCATTTTTTTTTTAAGATTTATTTCTCTCCCCTTCCCCCCCCACCCCGATTGTCTGTTCTCTGTGTCTATTTGCTGCACCTTCTTTGTCCACTTCTGTTGTTGTCAGCGGCATGGGAATCTGTGTTTCATCTTGTTGTGCCAGCTCTCTGTATGGGCGGTGCCATTCCTGGGCAGGCTGCACTCTCTTTCGCGCTGGGCAGCTCTCCTTATGGGGCGCACTCCTTGCACCTGGGGCTCCCCTACGCGGGGGACACCCCTGTGTGGCTGCACTCCTTGTGTGCATCAGCACTGCGCATGGGCCAGCTGCACACGGGTCAAGGAGGCCCGGGGTTTGAACTGCGGACCTCCCATGTGGTAGATGGACGCCCTAACCACTGGGCCAAGTCCGCCACCTCCCTAGGATGGCATTTTTAAAGTACTGAAAGCAAAAAGTACCAACCAGGAATGCTTTTTCCAAACTCTCTTTCAAAAATGAGGGAGGGATTAAGACATTCCCAGACATGCAAAAGCTGAGGGAGTTGGTCTCCTTTAGACCAGCCTGACAAGAAATGCCAACGGGAGCTCTGCAGTGAAAGGAAAGGACGCAGACAACTGGCTGAAGCCACATGACGGCTCGAGAGGACATTCTTTGGATGTAAGTAAGCATTCTATCAATGTTGAATTTCTTGAGCTTGATAACTGCACTCAGGTTCATTAGAGAAGTGAAGATCCTGGTTGAAAGCAATGTACGTGGAGGTGTTATGTGTTCAAGGAGTATGTGTGCCACCTGCTCGCCAGTGTTCAGAAAACAGGTAGACAGGCAGGAAGAACGAGATGGCAAAGGTGCCAAAATGTTAAAATTGGTGGATCTGGGTATCTGAGGAGAAGAGTACGTTAGATTTCTCTTATGGGGTTTATATATTTTTTTGCAACTGTCCTGTAACTTTGAATTATTTCAAAATAAAAGGTAACAAACAAACAAACAAGAAAGACAAGTGAGACTGGGTTTGGGTGGCTTCCTGTCCCTGGGCAGCTGGGGGCTGCTAGCCCTCGAACACTGCCTGCCACGCAGGGAAGCTGTGGCTGGTCCCAAGCGGCCCCACCCAGCCAGCGCACGGCGACGCACTCCTGGGGGGCGCAGTGCGGGCTGCGAGCCATGCCTGCCTCAGTCACGGGTTCAGGGGCCGTGGGACGGGCCGACCTGGGCATCATCTGTGCTGGTGGCCCGGTATCTGAGAAGCTGCACCCTCAACCTGAGGAACCCAAGTTGCGGCGAGGTTGGGCCATTTCGAGGGCATGCTGTTCCGCGGGACTGGCAGCATCTGAACCCAAGGCCGGCCGATTCCAAAGCTCATGCTCTGCCCTGCTCCATCCTAGCACCCCTGGAGCGCCTCTTGTGGGGAGGGGTAGCTGGGGAAGCCACCGGGTGCTGCAGAGCTTTCCCAGGAAGGCCCAGGGAGGTGGGCCCTTGGGGTGGGGGCACAGGGCTGAACCGCTGCCCCCGAGGCGGCCACCCCTTGGGACTTCATCCCGTGCCCTTGCTCCCCCGCTTCCTGCCAAACCTCAGGCCCTGCACCTTCCCTCGCAGCTGCAGCGGCCAGAACGCGCAGCGGCAATCCTTTCTGCACTGTATCACATGTTGCTTAATGTTTGGACGCTGATATTTTCTCCAGCTGGGTTTTTCTTAATTTAAGTCAACAAACCAATCTGGAAGCAAACATATTGCTTGTGTTTTGGAACCAGGCAAAAACAACGTGCGAGGGGAAGAATTAACAAACAAACAAGACCTGGGCTTGCGCGAGGCGGTGTGTGGACTGGGAGACGGTGGACTGCCCGGAAGCCGTCCCGGAAAAAAGGGACGGGGCCCCTCTCCAGCCCCATCTGCCCTGCCCCGAACCCCCTCCCGTACGTGTGCAATTCCAGGAAAGTGCAGACAACGTGGACCCCGCCCAAAGCCACCGAGCTTGCCCCTGCAGCCCAGGACGGCCCGCGGGCTGCTGCGTGACGTCCGCCCCAGCTTCGCAGTGGCTCTCTCCCAGCCTTGCTGCCCCCTGCCCCCTTTCAGGTGACCCACAGGCTCCAGGGCATCAGTTCCTGCCAACTGAAATTCTGGGGCCCCATTCTGTGTCCTCAGTCACAGGGAGCATGCAGTCCCCTGGCTGACCCCCAAACGTGCCAGGCTTCCCCTGGCGCTGCGAGCGCAGGCCCAGGAGCAGCAGCCTGAGAAGACGGGGTCTACCGCAGGCTCACTGGAGCTGTTGTTTAGGAGCTCCCAACACCCCCAAACCACACTGGATAGGACTGATCTCAATTATTGGCCACGTGGAATTTTTTCTGGAGGCTTTTTTCAGTGGAAGGAAAAACAGGGAGGAACTTTAAAGGCCAGTTAGCACCGTCCTCTCATGTGTCGGTGGCGTCGGCTCCCACTTCCTTCTTCCCACCACCCCCCTCCCCGGGAACACCCCCGCCCGAGCAGCCCGGGTGACGGAGGCCAGGCGGCTGTCATCTGTCGGCGGCTGGAGCCAGGGGCCCGCAGGCGCTCAGAGGTCCCATCGCCTGCCCGGCTCTCGGTGCCGCCTCCCCCTTCCTTCACTCAGACAGACAGACAGACGGCAGGCTGCTTGGCGGAGCCTCTGCGGAGTCCAGTTTAAAGCTCCAAGTCTCTCAAACTGATAAGGAAAAGTGATACGAACCTCAGCTTCTCAAATGTAAACTTACATCGAATGCCCAGAATAAGGAAAAGGGAAAAACCACAGTGGACGGTCCAAGGGAGGCCAGGAAATTCAAGCCCCACGTCCCAGTGCCCCCAGCTGCTTCCTCTCCGCAGAGCCCCTCACCCGGGCCAGCTCTCAGCCACACGCGGGCGAGAGGCGCAGGGGCCAACTTGGGGACGGAGCCGTTTGAGTCGCCAGTGCGCGGCGGGAGGAAAAGGACCTCATTTCCTGACCTGTCTTCGAGGAAAATCTTTCCAGTAAAATAAAACAGACACCTCTGTTTTTTCTTTCTTGGGTCGCACGTTAGGCCAATTTACTTCAGAGTCCTAGAGGATGACAGAAAGCAAAACAGCGCAAAGACCTCTGGCACGTTCCAAGTGGAAGGAACAGTTTTTGAACCTTCTACGGCCCCTGCAGCCCGGGGTCCAGAGAGGTCTGAGCTGCCGCGCCGCCCCCGCTACAGCTGCCGGACAGCACCTGGGGACACGTGGGCCGAGGGGGGAAGGAGGCCAGCCGGCCAGGGCCGCGGTTCGGAGGAATCGATGGGGTTAGAATTAAACCTTGCAGAGCGTTTCTGCCAGGACTTTTGCATCCCTGCAAGAGCTACACTGACGGAGTGCATGGGGCTCGACGGCTGAGCGCCGGCTTCCCACACACGAGGTCCCGGTTCAATCCCCGGCCCCGTACCTCAAAAACCCCAAAATACCGAAACATCCCTCTCCTGAGAGCGCACCCTCTACAGCGCTCCCGTGGGGCTGCGCCTTCTGCCACGTCCAGGCCATCTCTTCATACAGGCTTTTTCCAGATGCTGCAATCCGTTCTGGGATAACGCAGTTGCTCTCACAAACACCCAGGAAATGAAAAACGATGGTCGCAACATGAAAACATCTGTCTTGTACATCTTGGTGACTCTTGAATTGGGGGGGGGGGGGGGGGGCTCTAGGTAACCAAAAACTGTGCAGGAGCGGAAGACGTGGGAGAGAGAGAGACGCGCTGACAACACCTCGGTCCCCAGCTGGCCTCCGGCCACGGAGGGGCTCGGGTGGGGGGCCCTGCCAGCGGGAAGGAGACAGACCGAACGCCTGTCTTTGCGGGAGGTGAGCTGAGAAGCACACCCTGCCTCGACCTCCCGAGCCAGAGTGCCAATTAATTCCCTGAGTGCTGCAGCTCCCACATGCCAGAAATCTCTTGGATTTGCTGACGCAAGCCTGGCGGCCACCAGTGTGTGCCCCATGTGCACGGTTCTCTTTTCGGTGGGCACAGGGGGTTCTGCCTGGGGCTGGTCCTCGTCACTCTAGGTGGCTGCTGGAAGCAGCGAGGGTGGGCTGGCCGCTTGGTGCTTTGCTCCCGGTGGGGCAAAGGGGGCCGGGCGAGACGGCAGCGACCTCTGCCAAACCGTCTCCCTGAGGCCAAAGGTATCGACTTCACTACAGACGTGCTTCCGCACAGGAAACCTCATTTCTGAACCTTTCGTTATCTCGAGTTATCTGGTAGGAGCTGCCATCTGCCCACCAGGGCCCCGAGAAAGCACTGGAGGGCTGAGTGGGGGTCCTGTAGGCGAGTGGACCCCGTCCCACGCAGAAGTTCGCCTGCCTCGCAGTGTCCTTCCTTTTGGAAAGCGATTCCTGGGTTTCTCGGGACCTTGGCTCCTCTGTAGTTTGGGAAGCCGCACGGCGCCCTCCAGGCCGCAGGCGCCTCCTTCCCCCTGCGGTGGCGTGTCCTCGGCGCGGTGCCCATCAGGCCGGCCTGAACCGCTGCCGCCCTGGCCAGGGGAGCCTCCGGCATGGACCACGGTGGAGGAGGCCATGGAGACGGAAGCCGTTCTGTGGGCTTGTCCCACACGCCTGCTGCCGCCACGAGGGGACCTCCAACGGCCTGTCACTGAGCCGGGCCCTCCTGGGAAGTCAGTGTCACCGCGGGGGGCTCACCTGTGTGGGGGCCTGGTGTGGGGCCTGGGTGCAGCCTGCGCATGGCTGGAGCACCCTGGTCCTGGGCTGAAGGGCCCGCCGGCACCCCTGGTACCCGGCACCCACGCCCGCGTGGACGCAGCCCTGCAGTGCCCTCAGAAAGCTGGAGTCCGAGCCGGGCCGTCAGACGCTCTGCACCGAGCTGCCCTGAGGCTCCGCCCTGCACCGCTCCCCAGCCCGGCAGCAGCAGCAGGGGCGGGGGCTCCTGGCACTGCGAGGGCACAGGCCAGCTGCCCTCGAGTGCCCCTGTGGGATGGCACCGGTGAGGTGCACCCCAGGCCCGTCTCGGGGCAGCCGGCTGTGCCTCTCGGAACTGGGGGGGGAAGATGACACTGGCCGCATCCTGGGGAGACACTCCTGCCGCGGACCTCGGCCCTGGCCCACCTTCGGCCCCACGGCGCCTTCTCTCCTGGCACCCCTCCCGCAGTCCCGGGCACAGGCGTGCTCTCCACGGCCTGCACGAGACGCCCCGTGACCACGGGGGTGGCACGGTGGGCACGTGGTGGCGTGGCGCGGGCGGCGCCTGTGGGGTTCGTGGGGTGTGTGTCACCCCAGGTCCGTGCCCACTAGTGCAGGCCCCACGGGCCACCCCATTTCAGGAGCAAAGTCAGAAGAACGAGGTCATGGCCGGACAGTTTTCTTTTCTGGGGAAAAATTCAGGAATAGTTTGGCAGATGTATGAAAAGGATAAAATAAAAAGTATACTAGAAAAGCCTCAAGTTTGTTTACATCAGGCACCTGCTCTATTGTCAGTGTTGGGTGATACGAAAACAAGGAATGGTGCATATCGTAAGGCGACGTTTATCTCAGGTTTCTGTGACTCGTACAATCTGCTCCAGGTTCCCTGTGGAGACCTGGGTTGCCACCAAGGACCCTTGAAAAAAACCCCCCAGGGGGTCAGGGGCATTTTTGTCCTCCCTCACAGGCTCTATTTTATTGTCCACACAGAGCTAAGCCCCCCTGCCGTGATTTGAACACAGTGGATTCCGAATCTGGGGTGATCGTGCGATAAAGAGGCATCAGGCCATGGCACATGGCGGACGTGGGAGATGCCACCTGCCGCCAACCGTGATGTGAACTCGTCCTGAGTGGGATCTCTGGCTTCCAGGCCCAGGGGCTCAGAGTCCGGCTCTGCAGGGGTCACCACCTGGGGTGAGGGGGTCTGGGCCACCACCAACCAGCCAAGGATGGTGGGGGGGGCTGGAGGGGTGGGGCGGCACCCCCCAGGCAGCTTCGGTTTCAACCAAACCCCGGCCCCAGGAGCCCCCTGGCTCTTTTCCCTCCCGCCGACACAGCGCAGAACTGGGCTCACCCTGCAGTACCTTCTCGAGAGACGGCTAGGAAGCACCACCGCCGCGGCCCCTTCCCTCCTCCCCCTTCCCCGAGAGCAGACGCCCCGGCTCAGGTGCAGAGGCGGCGCTGCTGGGGCGATGCAGGGACCAGGGCCTGGGCAGGTCTGGGGGCGCTGGCGAGCCTCCTCTCCCTCTGGGCAGTGGCAGCTTCTGGCGCAGCTGCCCCTGACACGTGCAGGCCTTTCTCCCCTTCGCCCCCATTTTAATGGGCACGAGAGATGGAACAACCAACGGCGTTCGCGAAGGAACCGACGCCATGCGCGGTGGCCGGTCGCCTGAACTCATTTTGCTGTAAAATGTAAAAACAAGAGAGGGCAGACCAGTTGCGTCCCCCAGGACACATCCAGCTCTTTTAATATAGAGGTGCCACCACATGCTGTGCTTCCAATGCAGCGTTACGGCCACATGTCACTCAAATATTTACTCCAGCTGCCAACACTCGGCTGCAGCGGCGGGCTGGAGCTGGGCGCCGTGCGGCCGTCACTGGCCGTGAGCCCCAGCCGCAGGCTGGACCTCCGCCCGGCCGCCTTCGTGGGCCAGGAGCCACTCCTTGATGCCCGGCCCTCCGGAGTAGTTGCCCACGGCGCCGCTGCTGCAGACCACCCGGTGGCAGGGGATGAGCACGGGCACCTGCAAGAGACAACGGGCGCCGTCAGCTGGGGCGGGGGCCGGCAGGCCACGGCTCGAGGGCGAGGCTCCAGCGCGGCGGCGCGGGCTGTGGGCCTGGTGAGTGGGCGCCACCCCGGGGCCCCCAGGGCCATGTCTCAGGCCCCCGAATGGGCTGGTGGAGGGGACAGGAGGCCTGGGGAAATGTGAGCCACTTCCAGGAGCCCATTTCCTCCAGGATTTGGGAGAGGACTTTCATTTGGTGACTGACGGAAATTGCCACTGAGAAAACCTCAGATTCCATGTCTAAGCTATGGAGTGGCACGAGAGATTCCCCATCACGCAAAGGGAAACCCCCGAGGGGACTATACCTGCGCAGGCCGTGGGAGCCCCTGTTGGCAAAGCACGGCCCCCCAGCCCGCTCCGGGGCCCTTGGCTCCGCATTGCCTGGGACTGCTGTCCAGGGGTGAGGGCCAAGCAGCAGCGACCTTAACAGCCAACGAGACCGCGTCACAGCTAAACGAGCCTAAAGACAATCGCATGGACGACCAAGCATCCAACGGTGGACCAAGGCCCCAGCACCTCCACCCCAAGGCAGCTCTGGGAGCGCAGGCTGGGTACCCTGCCTCCCACCCGCGTCCCCCTGCAGCTCGAGGCACTGTCCTCAGCCCAGAGGGGTCAGGCTGGCCCACGGACTGTTCAGTCCAGTGAGTGGGGCTGAGAGCTCCAGCCACAGGCCTTCTGTGGACCGGCCTGCCCTGTCCCCAAGCACGGGCCCTGGTCTCGGCCACTGGGCCCAGCCCGCCGCCCAGCTGTCCTTGCCTGGAGCCGGAGACAGGGCAGACCTGTGGGTGGCTAGGGCTGACGCCATGAGAGAAACCACCGAGGTGACCGCTGCCCCTTCCTTCAGCCAAGCCTAGGCCCAGGAGTCCTAACAGGCTATTTGTTCTCTCTTCCCAATTCTGCCAGGCAAGGAATTGGCCACTCCCTTCCAGCAGGGCGGACGGCAGAGCTCAGTGGTGTAGACAGGCTCAGGAGAGTGTAGACAGGCGCGGGGAGGTGTAGATGGGCTGGGGGTGTGTGTGTGGAGGGGTCTTGGGGGGCATAGATGGGCCTGTTGGGAGGAGCCTAGACGGGGTCGGGAGAGTGTGGCTGGGTGGGGGTGGCCGGGCCTCAGGGCCTGAGGGCTGCCCCTCGCCCTGTCCTGGCCAGCACTGAGGCCGTGCATGGAGGTCGGGCCGCAGGGCTCGTTCCCGGCTGTGGCCTCACGTGGGGGCAGCCCCTGCTGTGGTGCCACAAGCCTGGGTCCAGGACGGGGCTGGAGGCGGCCGCAGTCCCCATGGCATGAGGCAACGCCAGGCAGGGGCTCTGCACGGAGGCGGGCAAGGAGGGGCAGTTGCCAGTGGGGCTGGGTGGAGCGGCCCGCGTGGCACGGGGGCCGAGGGTGCCCAAGTTGCCGGGAGATGCCCACTAACGGGGTCCTTGGATGGTGGGGCCACAGGCAGTGAGGGGAAGGAGGCAGTGGCAGAAGCTGGCGATGCCGGGGGTGGCCAGGGACGCTGCCCTCCGAGGGGCTCGGCTGGCGGCTGGCCCTGTGGGTGCCGCTGCTGGGGGGTGGCGGGGAGGGCCGCCCATCCCCAAGGGACCCGAGCTGGCAGGCTGCTCTGCGCCCAGCACCACCGCCCGCGCCGTCCCCTCCCATCCCGGCGCCAGCGGGCGGTGTGTGTGGGGGGCGGGCACTGCCTTCCCTCAGGCCCAGAGCCCCGGGGGTGACCAGACGTCAGCATCGCCACGACAGCGTGCGCAGGCAGGACCAGTGACGCCGCGGCTTCCCCGAGGGCCCAGCAGGGGCCCTGTGCATCCTGCCTGCAGCACGGGAGTCCGGTTTTCTCAGGAGGAGGACAGAGTGGCTTAAGGACGGACTGTCACTCTGATGACTCGTAGCCAGCCGTCCCATGACGACTTGCTGAGAGCGACCTGAGAGCACCCACGACTCGAGGTTCGATGGGCAAGGGACGGCATCTCATTCGATTTAGCTTTGCGAACTTCTAGGCACCAGTTCATTTTTTTCTACCTAAAAGTGGATTTCATGACTGATCTTTGATTTTCTTCCCTCTCTTGCAACGAGCTGTGAAATTATAAAAATGAGGACTATGAACAGAGCTATCTTGATTAGGCATGTTTTATAAATGTAAAATCTGCCCATTTCCACGTGTCGCGGCAGCTGCCAGGACCGACGGCGCAAGGTGAAAACAACAGACGGATGGCCCCCGGGCCGGCCTGCCGGGCTTCCTCGTATTTACGCAGGATGGAGAGAGGCTGCCTTCACCCGACACGTGCTATTTTCCTCACGAGAAACCGGGCATCGTGCTTCTGTTGGTGTTAAATTTTGGTGGCAGGTTTCAGACTATTAAAATGATGAACCTGCTAAAACGCAGTGGGCCCTGAGGACATTTTCCGAGGGAGAGGAGCATCCCTGCCCTCTCCTTTCAAGCTGGGGTTGCATAAAACGTAATTTTTATCAATAACCAAGGAGCTCCTAATATCACAGCTGCATTGAAATCTTCATGCTGTGCAATCTAATTCATCCAATGCACACGTATCCATCACTTACACAGACCCCTTCTCAAACGCTATAAAACTTCCAAAGCCATAGATTTGTCTCCAACAAAAATAACATGAAGGGGCCTCGCGATCAATAACGGACTCTCTGATTCCGGAACCGGCTGGCTCTTCTCTCCAACTTGGCTTTGTTCTTCTGGGTAGCGGCCCACAAGGGAGAGGGCTTGTTTTCCCTCGCAGCCTCATCAATACCTAAATCCTGGTGAACAAGTGACACCGAGAAGCTGTAATCAATAGCTCCCTGCGCGTTTTTTTCTTCTGGTCAAATGGTCCAGCGCAGCTGACAGCCGTGACACTCAGAACACGATGCTAAATCTTTATCAGCAGCCATCGAGGTGACTGGCAGCACAAGACGCGGGGGTCATTAGCACTCACAGCAATCTGTGAATAAACTAAGTCCTCGGGAACGAGGAGGGGAAGCCCGCGCGGCGCCCGATCGATCGCCTTTGAACTGCATTTAGCAAATTCTGTCTGGATGAAGTGGAGGGTCTTCGGTGGAGGGGAAGGACCGATAGGGGTTTTGCATTCGATCTATTGAAAAAGAGACCCTTCTCGCAGGCTGGGTGCGGGGAGAGAGCCTTCCGGAAGGCTGTCCAGCCACCTCGCACGGGTCAGTGGGACTCAAGGAAAAAACAGGCTGCTAAGGAGGGAGGGAGGGGCCTGCACCCAGCGCCCCCACTCTGGCCAGCAGCAGGTGCCGGCGCCGCCCGCCCTGCCCCAGGAAGGAACGCCCTGTGAGTGGCAGGGCCTTTTCAACCTCTCCACGGCCATTTCTCACTCTCTCCCCCTACGGCAGCCCCCAGTGGGGTGTCACCGGGGTGGAAAGCCACGCGGGGTCGGCACCGATGGGGGGCTGAGCACTCGGCCTCCCGCGCCATTGCATGTGGCACCCTCCCCTGTGGCCGCTGGACACCTGTTTTTACGAAGCCCCCTGAGGGCTGTGAGCGCCCGGCCACTGCAGCCGCAGCCAACTCTGCACCGGGAGGTTCCTGCGGAAGGAGCCCTGGCCTGTCCGTGCTGCGCCTGGGGCAGCCTGCTGGTGACGGACCAGGCAGGACCCCCGCCCCCCGCCCCCCATGCTGCTGGTGACGGACCAGGCAGGACCCCCACCCCCCCACCCTGCTGGTGACGGACCAGGCAGGACCCCCCGCCCCCCCGCCCCCCACCCTGCTGGTGACGGACCAGGCAGGACCCCCGCCCCCCACCCTGCTGGTGACGGACCAGGCAGGACCCCCACCCCCCACCCTGCTGGTGACGGACCAGGCAGGACCCCCGCCCCCCACCCCCCACCCTGCTGGTGACGGACCAGGCAGGACCCCCGCCCCCCGCCCCCCACCCTGCTGGTGACGGACCAGGCAGGACCCCCGCCCCCCGCCCCCCACCATCCTGGTGACGGACCAGGCAGGACCCCCGCCCCCCACCCCCCACCCTGCTGGTGACGGACCAGGCAGGACCCCCACCCCCCACCCTGCTGGTGACGGACCAGGCAGGACCCCCGCCCCCCGCCCCCCACCCTGCTGGTGACGGACCAGGCAGGACCCCCGCCCCCCGCCCCCCACCCTCCTGGTGACGGACCAGGCAGGACCCCCGCCCCCCGCCCCCCACCCTCCTGGTGACGGACCAGGCAGGACCCCCGCCCCCCGCCCCCCACCCTGCTGGTGAAGCACCGTGCAGGGTCCCTCCCCTGGGCATTCTGCAGGATTTGGTTTCTGCACGCAACAGGGTTGCCAATACGATGAACTTAGACATTAGGGTTTTAAACCTTCGTGAAATCCCGCGCCATACGTTTTAGTGACATTGGTTCATAGAGATTAACTGGGGGGTTCGCGCTGGCTGTGGAACACGGAGGCCCCTGCACCTGCCGCAGCACGCGCCGCCGCTCCAGACGCAGCTGCGGTACCACAGAGGTAGCGAGCACTGCTGCCGTGTGTGCCGGCGAGTGGAGCTTGTTTCCGCAGCCAAGGACGCATGCTGTACGTGCCCCGGGAGGTGCACATCAGCACCCACCAGCGCCGCCTACCTCCACCTTCAAGCGGGGCGGCAGGCACTGAGTGCCAACCTCGGGGAGAAGAGAACGACCTGTTTTACCAATGGGCATGGACAGTAGAAACAGCACCGAGATCTGGGACCAAGGGTGGGTTCCCACAGAAAGCAGCACTCGGGGCACTGCACGAGGGGGACACGGAAACAAGGTCGGCTCCCTGCGCGATCTCACGGAGCGCCGAGCCGACCCGGGCGTGGTCGGGGCTGGGGTTGCCTCGTGGGGCCCCAGCACGCCACGCTGCTCAAGACCAGCTCCCAGGCTGGAGACGACGGCGGCCTCCCGGAGGAGACGGGGCCTTGTCTTTGTGGGGAGACCTTCAGAGCCGGTCACGAGTTTGACTCAGTGACACACCATGAGCGCTGTGAAAATGACAGCCCTCGCAGGGCACGGAAACGCCTGCTAGGCACGCAGTGGGGCGTTTCACAACGAAGCACGTCAGGTGCAGACTGAGCGGGCAGCGCCTCCCACCGGCTGTGACGGGCGCTGGTGGTGGGCACGGAGTTGGCCCCGCTCCGTGTGCTCCTGACAGCCCGGGCTATTCTAGATCGGCGGAAGCTGCCTCGTGTTTGAGGGCCGAGCATGGGACGCGAAGCCCCAATGCTGGCAGGAGCTGCTTGTTAAGGGCCACGATGCAGATCCGTGAGAGGCCACGTAACTGCCACCAGGGAGTCCAGCCCCGGCTCGCCTGGGCACTGCTGCGCAGGCTGCGCTGGAGGCCCTGCTGTCCTGTGAACAGGTGTGAAAACAGTTGTGAAAATACCTGGCAACGCCACGGCAAGTTTTTAAAAAGCGGGGCCTGTCTGTTTTAGTGAGTTCGTGGCGCCTGCAGGGCGATTGCACTGGCTGCTCCTGAGGGAAGGCGAGCTCTGTCCTCCGAGGGGCGCTGACCACTTTGGGGAAAAGCCTCACCAACTGGACCGCGCACGCTCACCAGCCACGTGGGCAGATGTGAACGTGGCAGGTTGTGGCGCTCCCAAGGTGGTGGAAGACGCCCTTCCCTCCCACCAGGTCTGTGGCTGCTTGCCACGCCAGGCCACGGCACACCGAGAGGGTCAGTGCCATGCTCGGGTCCCCGGAGACCGGGCGGATCCCCAGAGGGTGCCTCTGCTGTGGGCAGATGCGGCCGGCCAACTCCCTGGACAGCTGTGCCCGTAAACCTCTCTCAGGGAAGACACCAGAAGGACGAGGTGCGAAAGCGCTTGGGGCCAGGGAACCGAGCCTATGGGAGTGGCAGAAGCGTCCTTGCTGGGCCGTCCTGCGGGAGGCGCCGGCCCCAGCACTCAGGTGCTGCTTGTGGCCCACTGAGGCCAGGCCCCCCAGCCTCCACGACACTGCGCAGCCGAGGGAGGTCCCTCTGTCTCTACTGGAAGGGCAGCTGCGGAGTCCTGCCTGCTGTTTCCCCAGGTACGACGGACACACAGTGGGGCCTGGCGCGCTTGGTGAATGACGAGTGAGTGGATGAATGAACAAGTGGGTGAATGAACGGGTGAGTGGGTGAATGAACGAGTGGGTGAATGCATGGGTGGGTGAAAGAAGCAGTGGGTGAACGCACAGGTGAAGGAGGCCCCCGTGCACCGCCGCCCTGGGCCCCTCCGTGCGCCCGACGAGGAGGGCGCTGGCAGGGGGCGCGATGCGAAGCAGACCACCTCCACCCAGAGGTCCTGCCCCTTCCGGAGGGTCCGGGCCTGACCCGCTCCCCAGCGCCTCCCCCGCGGCCCCGCCGCCCCGGGAGCTTCACCCCACGCGGGGACAAGTGCTTACAGGGTTGCTCCTCATGGCGCCCCCCACGGCCCGCGCTGCTCGGGGGTTGCCCGCCAGGACCGCCAGCTGCTGGTAAGAAACCACTTCTCCGAATTTCACCGCCTCCACCAGTTTCCACAGCACCCGCCTGGTGAACGAATCTGAAAGAAAGAACAGAGCGTGGCGTGGGCCAAGGATTCCGCGGCGTGGGTGGAAAGAGCGGGCAGGGCGGGCAGCGGCGCCTCCTCCCCACCTCTGCCCCGCTCCCGTGGGCCTGCCCGTGGCCACCCTGGACCAGCCCGCCCGTGGCCCTGCTGCCCGCCTTGTAGACCTTGTCCCACTTCGGCCAGACACAGGAGGGAAGGAGGCCACGGCCAGGTGGGGAGGCCACGGGCGCCGGGGCCACAGGCGAGGCAGCGCAGGGCTGTGGGTGAAACTTGCTCCCCATTTCAGGCGGTGGCCACAGCGAACGACACAGGCTCCTCGGCCCGTGGCAGGAACGAAGCCACGAGCACGAGGATGCGCCTCGCCCGCGGCCCCGGCGTTGGGGCCTCTTCCTGCGTGGGGGTCCGGGACAGACCCCCAGGCCTGCGAAGGCACGGTGGGGATCCACAGTCACGGCCTCCCCGAGGCTGGACAGCGAGCAGCGTGGCCCTCGCCAGGAGGCCAGAGCTTCAGGACGGGACAACAGAGGGAAAGAGTCCGCGGGCAGGCGTGGCGCCCAGCGCCTCTGCCCACGAGCACGCCAAGCTCATGTGGTGCACGCTGGCAGCGGGCAATTCGGCTCTTAGAGGAATCTACCCTTACATGCGCGTTAAACAATAAAAATCACTTCTTAACTGAAGGGAACGATAATCACTTCACGGGGAAAAAAATCTGTTTAGTCTTTATTATAACATTAAGCAAATTAAACATCAGCATAATCCAGGTGATACTAGAAAAGGGTCATCAAAGAAATTAACTTTGTTGTTCATTAATTTACATGGATTAGTAGAGGGCAAAAAGACAGCGAATGTGCTCTAGTTTTTTATGATATAATTTCAAACTGTACACCACTTGTGGCAGTAGGGTGACTTTGGGGTTAATCAGACTGATTTGTCCTTTTAATTGCTTTCTATTCAAAGAAAATTCATTAGATAATGTTCTCTTCAAAATTCATGAATCAATTTAACTGAAGAAACCACATTAACAGCTCCGGCTTCATTAGCGCGCAACGTTGTGCCACTAGCTGATTGCTGGGAGGCCTTCCTCGGGCAAACAGAGTCTGGGCGCCGTGATTCCCTCACACAGGGTTGGATATCGGCGCGTGAGCCGTTATTTTGGTTGCTGTTGGGATGCCTAACTTAAAAAAGGAAAAAAGGGAAGCAAAGCTAGGAGGCCTGGTGAAAACCTGGAAAGGAAGCGGTTTCAGGGGCAGCCTGCGGAGAAACCAAGCCGCAGAGGCCGGGGCTCCGCCTTCCTGGACAGCGGCGAGCGGCTGCTTTTGTTTTTTTTTGTCTTGACTCAGGGAAAGGATGCTGTAGGCTTTCCAGAAGAACCGTCGGGAACTTCTACTGAGTCGGGAGGAATAAAACAGAGGCCTGTGCACCATCTTAGCCGGAGCAGGGACAGCTGGGAGAAGCAGTGGCCTCACTGCTGAGCTCTCACCTGAGTGTGAGGCCGGAGGCTGCTCGGAACAAATCTGGCACCCTTCTTTCCAGGCACCAGGGTGCCGTACGAGGAAGCAATCCTACTTGCACGCAGGAGGACAGGGTTTAGCAAACATCTTCAGCTTCACGTGTCGATTTTTCATGGGAAACCATTTCTCACCTCCAGCACACAACGTAACGCACTGGGAAATATGGCTCAAATAATGCAATGTTTAGCAGTTGAGCACGTAATTTTATAAATGCATCTGAAAACTCCATTTCGCCCTGCAGGGAGCTGGTGCATTAATTAGTCTAAGCAGCTCGGAGGCAGTGTGCAGACTGCGGTTAAACTGTTTCTGAGAGCTGGCGCCCTTAACCTCAGCCTGCTCAGAATCAGATGGCTGCCTGATGCCAACGTGGTGCCAGTGCTCGTGCTGGAAAACACCCTTCTCGGATGCAGTAAAACCTGCTCGGGAAAACCAGCACGCTACGTGGACGTGCAGCTTCCTGAGATCAAGGCAGCCGCTGATTCCTTGAGGGCTGGACCGATCATCTTGGGAGCCCAGAGTAGCCAGTGCTGGGTGCAGCCTCCTTCCCTGCCACGGCCAGTGGAGCGGGTGCCGGCAGGCAGGGCTGCATAGGACAGCGCCTGCACACTGCGTTCCAGATGCTTCTCTCCTTCCACCGCCCCCTCCTCTGGCTTTCCTTCCCCACTCATCCTTCTTCCTGCCCTTTCCTGTCCCTGGGTCCTCGGGGCCTCAACTGGCCAGCAGGCATCAGGGCGGGCTCTGCTGGGGCCGATCTGCTGCCCGGGGCCCCATCCGAAGGACAGTGCATTCCTGGTCTCATTTCTGCTGGGCTGCACCTCAAACACACCCACCATAGCCCCCCAACCCGCCTGCACCTGTTTTCTAAAGGCTGTGCCGACCTGGATGGGGTGTCCTCGCCAGGGGGTGCGGAGCAGGGGGCCGACGTGCAGCCACGCCTGAGCACTGCCGCCGTGGTGGTGGCGATGTGGCTGGATGTGGCCATGGAGCGGGGGCCACATTCGCGCCCCGGTCCTGCCCATCTCCTCCCAGATGAGCCGCTCCCTGCCCGCAGTCTCCGTCTCCTCCATGGCCAGGGCCAGCTCTCCAAGCACCCGCTGTGCTCCCACTGAGGGCTGGAGGGTCCAGGTGCTCCGACCGGACCCCGAGATTGTCTCCTCTGAGAGAATGACCCCACGTCACGGCCCTCAGGTTGCCTCCCTCTGCCCAAGGTCGCATCCCACCCAGGGGTGCTCCTCCCTCCGGCCACCCTGCCCACTGGCCCTGCTGCCTTCCCGGCTCCCCCTACCACAGCCAAAGGGCCCCCGGCCCCCGCCTGCCCCAGGCCCCTGACCAGCTGGACCCCGGGCCAGGCCCCAGAGGGAGGGGTGTGTGGCGGCAGCTGAGTTAGAAGGGCGTTTCACAATGATGCCCACAGCCTCCGCCCCGCCGTCTAAGGTCTACGCGTGATTGCGTCATGGCGACGTCACCAGCACCTCTCAAGGCATTTATATCCGGCTCTATTTCCACATAAATGGCGCTGCCTGGCCCGGCGCTCTGGACCAGGCACCGTGAGGAGCTCTCTGCAGGATTCCTGTGGACTGTCAGGAGGGCCTGGGGCAAGGGGCACCGTGCCCATCTGTACAGAAAGGGCAGGGGGTTCAGCGCAGTCAGGAGCTCGCCCCGTGGCTCCCGCAGCCTCACTGTGCATCCTGTCGACTCTAGCAAATACACGAGCTGAACATGGCCTCTGGAGCTCACGGTGGTGAAGCTGGCCTTGGAGTTCAGGAGCTACGACTCCCAGGAGACCCAGGCCCCTGGGGTAGGAAGGACCCTCACCCAACGGGGTGAGCTCAGGGGTGGGGAGAGGGGCTGGTGTGGGGGCTTCTCAGTGGGTGGGAGAAGACAAGCTGAGAAGCGAAGTATTCCTGGAAGGGAGGCCTGGGGGTGGAGTCGAGGCCCGGGATTCAAGAGGAGGGGACAGCCAGCGCTGGCTCAGACTGGGGGGAGGGACAGGGCATGGGGGTAGGCTGGGGACAGGGTGGGACACGAGATGGGACCAGGGGGGAGGGAGGCACAGACAGCAATCCCTCCTGCCCTGCCCACCCATCCAAGCTCTCCCTGCCTTTCTACCCCTTTTCCTTAGGATTCTGAGATGGCACTCAGGTACCTGATCACTGGGCCATTTTCCTGACCTTCCCAGTGACGCTGGCCTTTGCTTGGGCTCGCAACAAAATGTGCTCCTCAAGTGTCAACATAGCTGACTTGGACCTAATGCTACTTTGCCAACAAAGCAGCCAAGATAAACTTTCCAGGAGCGAGGATAAAACATCAGATGGAGGAAAAGAAGGACTCCGGTTCCATGTGAAATGGAGTAAGTACACTCTACCCTGCCTCTCGTACTGAATGCATTGATAAAACCTGGACAGAATGCAGAGAGCAGCTATTTGCAGAATGTGAAAAGTAAATGGTAGCAGGCAGATTGGAGAAGAGGACAAGAATTTGAAATGACAAATGCATTTACCATTTTTCCCCACCGGTATCCCCAGCCTGGACTTGCTGCAACCTGAGACCTGTAAAGGCTGAAGGAGGCCATCCACCTCGAGGGGGGAAAAGGATCCCTAACCCTCAGAGAGAGTGGATAAAGCACCCCTTTTTTGGTCTTATCTCTGATCTCTTATACTTCAGCCAGCCCCCCAAGCAATTGTGTGGTATTGGGGTGGGAGTTGGGGTGGGAGTGGGGGCTGTGGGAACTCTGATAAGGAGAATGTTCTTCTCTGACTGAAGGAGCTGGGGTTCCAATAGGGGGGCAAACCCTGCTGCTTTTCTCTCTCCCTGCTCTACTGCTGCTTGGCCCTGGATTTCTGGCCAGAGAACTTAAAAGGGAGCCTCAAAAACCAGAGCATATGAGGGAGATTGTGGAGAAAGAGGCATTTGCAAAAGCTATTCCCCAAAATTGTCTATAAACTCTTGGACTCACCCCTGAACTGCACCTGTATGGCTCTGACCCCCAACCAAAGACTTCAAGGACTTGATGTGAAGGTCAGACCACCACCCAGGCCCCAGGCTGGCCGCTGAGTCAGTACTGTGAAGGTTTTGGAAATGGAGCTGAAATTAAAACCCCAGCCCATAGAAGGCTGGACTGAACTTACAGACTGAGCCCAAACTGGTAGACTGCCTGCCAAAACAAAAATATCTACATCTTCCATGGGGTGCATGCAAGACCCAGAGAATCATAATATTTAAAACATTCAGGATACAACGCAAAATTACTAAGCAATGGAGAAACAGAAAATCTCATCTCACATGGCAAAAGATAAGCAATAGATAACCAATGCTGAGATGACAAAAAGAAGTTGAAATCATCTTTAATAAAAATGTTAAGGGAGCCATTATAAAAATACTGCAAGAAGTTAAGGTAAAACACTCTTCAAACAAATGAAGATAGAGATAGTCTCAGTAAACTAATAGAAGCTATGAAGAAGAATTAAATGGACTATTTAATATTGAAAAATACAGTAAGCAAAATAAAAGCTTCACTGCAAAGGATCAACAGCAGATTGGTGATGACAGAGGAAAGAGTCAGTGAAACTAAAGACAGGTCAATAGAAACAATACACTTGAGACAACAGAGAGCAGAGAGAAAGAAGATTGAAAAAAGCCAAAGAAACAAAACCAAAAAGAACATTGGGGATATGTAAGGCAAAACCAAAAGGTCTAATGTTCATGCCACTGGAGTTCCAGAATGAAAGGAAAAAGAGTGCAGTACAGTAAAAAAATTCAAAGAAATAATAGGTAAAGATTTACCACACTTGGAAAAAGATATAAATCCACAGATGTAAGAAGCTCAGTGGACTTCAAACAGGATATACTCAAAGAAAATAACATATCACGATCAAACTGCTGAAATCTAAAGACAAGAACAAAACAATACATACTTACAGGAGAAAAACAATTTGAATGACTATAGAATTCTCACCAGAAACTATGGAGGCCAAAAGGAAGTGAAACAGAAATTTTAAAGTGCTGAAAGAAAACCTGTCAACCAGAATCCCATATCTATCCAGTAAAAAAAAAAAAAAAAAAAAAAAAATCCTGCAGGAATGAAGTTAAAATAAAACCTTCTTGGATACAGAAAAAATCAGGTAACTTGTTTCCAGCAGACCTGCTCTAAAAAAATGGCTAAAGGTGGCTCTTGAGAAAGAAGGGAAATGATACCATAAGGAAAGGTGCAATGTTAGAATGAAGGAGAGCAAAAGAAATGGCAGCTACCTGACTAAATATTGTAGACTGCTCTTCCCTTGAGTTCTTTAAAACATATTCGATGGTTGGAAGAAAAAACTACATTATCTGATGGGATTTCAATGTATGTGATTGCAATCCATAAGATGTTACAAAATAAAGAGGACTGCTTAAAAGGATCTATGCTGTTGTAAAGTTCACACATTCCACTAAAAGTAGTTAAATACTGTTTCCAAGTAGACCATGAAAGTTAAGTATCCAAACATTGTAATTCTTAGAGCAATCAACAGAAAAACTGAAGAGATATAGTAAAAATGCACAATTGCTAAATTAAAATGAAATATTAAAAAATATTTAAAAAGTCCAAAAGAAGGTAAGAAAGGGGGCATAGGAGGAACAAACAGAAAACACTAATAAAATGTTATACCTAAATCACAACATATAAATATTTACATTGGATATAATTGATCTAAGCTCACCCATGAAAACAGACTGTCATAATGGATTAAAGAAGATGACCCAAGTATGCACTGCCTACAAGAAGCTCACTTGAAAAAATAGATATAGGGAGGTTAAGGGTAAAAGAACGGAAAATGTTATAACATATATACACTAAGCTGAAATAAGCTAAAACCAGACAAATTAGACCTCAGAGCAAATAAAATTACCAGGGATAAAAAAGAATAAGACACAAAGTTGAAAGGGTCAATTCACCAATATGAGATACCAATCCTAAATGTTTGGTGTAATGCACCTAACACCAGAGTTTCAAAATACAAAGTTTTGCAAAACTGACAAAACAGAAAGGAGATTTAGGAAAAAGTACAATTATATTTGGAGAATTCAACATTTCTCTCTTAGTAATCGATAGACCTAGCTGACAGAAAATCAGCAAGTATGCAGGCCTGAAAAACACCACCAACCAAGTGGATTTAACTGGCATAGAACACTCCACTCCACGACGGCAGAATACACCTCCAAGTGCACACAGAACAATGAGCAAGACAGACTGCATTCTGGGTCATAAAACAAATCCTAAGTTTAAAATAATTGAAATCATACAAGGCATGTCCTCCGATCATAATGGAATTAGACTAGAAATCAATAACAAAAATCTACCAGGAAGATCTCCAACACTTGGAAAGCAAACAATCCACTCCTAAATAATTCATGGGTCTAAGAGTAAGTCTCAGGGGAAATAAAAAACTACATTGAACTGAATGAAATGGAAAACATTACATATTAAAATTTATGGGACACAGTTAAAGCAGTACTTAGAGAGAAATGTATAGCATTAAAAACCTTATATTAGAAAAGAATAAAGATCTCAAGCCAATAATCTAAGCTTCCAATTTAGGAATCCAGAAAATGAAGTGCAAAATAAACCCAAGGCAGGCAGAAGAAAGGAAATAATAAAGGCAAGCACAGAAAGCAATGAAATTGAAAGCAGAAAAATAATAGAGTAAAATCCATGAAATCCATGCAAACATCAAATACCTGATAAAGCTCTAGCAAGACCGTCAGAGAGAAAAATAAACAGTCAACTCAGGAATTTAAGACAGGTTATCAACTACAGATGTCCCAGACATTAAAGGAATAATGGGAATACTATGAATAACTCCATGCACAAAAAATGAACAAATTAGATGAAAGGAATTGATCTATCAGAAACTACCAAAATTCACCCAAGATGAAATGGATAACTATAGCTACTAAAGGAATTGAATTCACAGTTTAAAATTGTTCAGAAAAAAAATTTCCAGGGCCGGATGATTTCAGCAGTGAATTTTATCAAACATTTAAGGAAAAATAACATTTTTAGCAATCTTTTCCAGAAAATAGTAAAGGAGGGAACATTTCCCAACGCATTTTAAGAGGCCAGTCTTACGTCAATACCAAAATCGGACAAAGACAGAGACTCAAAAAGTACAGGCTAATATCTCTCAAGAACAAAAACACAAAAAATCCCCAACAAAATAGATCAATGACACACAGAAAACACAAGAAAAGAGCCATAAAATCATAGTCAACCGATCTTCGGCAATGGAGCAAAAGCAATTCAATGGAGAAAGGACAGTGTTTTCAACCATTGGCACAGGAACAACTCGACATCCACATGCAAAAAGGAACTAGGCATGGACTTTACACCTCTCACAGACATTAACTAAAGATGGAACATAAATCTAAATCTAAAATGTGAAACTATAAAATATCGAAAGATAAGAGAGGAGAAAATCTAGGTGACCTTGGATTGGTGATGATCTTCTTAGATACCAGAGCAAAAGCAAGGTTCATCAAAAAAAAAAAATAGGTACATTTTTTTTACTTTAAAAATTTCTGCTCCAGGATATGGATGTGGCTCAAGCATTTGGGTGTCTGCCTCCCACATGGGAGGTCCTGGTTTTGGTTCCCAGTGACTCCTAAGAAAGACAAGCAGATATAATGAGCAGACACAACAAGCAGACAACAAGTGGAAACAATGAGCAGACAGATGAGGGATCCATCTGAGGGTGGGGTGGGAGAACAACTTCTGCTCCAAAAAGATGCTGTTAAGAGACTGAAAAGTAAGTTTGGAAAATATGTATCTGATAAAGGACTTGTATACAAAACATACAAAGAACTCTTAAAACCCAATAAAAAGAAAACAACCCAATTAAAAACTGGCCAAAAGATCTGGGGAAAAAACAAAACAAAACACTGCACCAAAGGTATACTGAGAGAGATAAACATCTGAAAAGATGCTCAATATTATTTATTATGGAATTGCAAATTTTAAAAAGATATCATTATATACCTATTAAAATGACTAAAAAAACCCAAAACCAACCAACCAAAAAAAGCAAAACAAAAACCTGACCTAACAATTGATCAGGGGATGTGGAGGAACTCTCTTTTCCTACTGGTGGGAATGCAAAAAGATGCAATCACTGTAGATGGGCTCAGGGAGAGGATGAGTACGTGGAGCACAAGTCGTTTTTAGGGCAGTGAAACTATTCTGTATTATATTGTAAAGGTTGATATAAGATAATATGTGTTTATCAAACCGTACAAATTTTACAACACAAGTGAGATTAACATGTGCAAATAAAAAAAGAAAACATTTAAGAAGCTGTGGAATACTGGGAAGGAATGCAGACTGTGACAAAAGACTCTAACTGTACTAAAAATGTATGAAAGAGGGTCAACCACCACACCAGGGAGCTAAGAGTGCCTACAGCTGCAAGCAGGAGAATTGCATCCATCATCCATGTGGGATCTAAACCCCCTCTTGATGTAGAGGGGGACTGAATTTAACCATCCCAGGGTCCACAGGCTGGAGGAATAGAGTATGGGTTAGAGTGGACTTACTGGTGTTCTGCTGGGGAACTATTGTGATTAGTAAGGGAAGAAATAGTAGTAGTGATGTGGAGAGGGTGGCCACAGTGGCTGCTGATGGTCAGGACAGGGAAGAAGAGGTATGGTGTGGGGGCATTTTCAGGATTTGGAATTGTCCTAGGTGGTGCTGCAGGGATGGATGCTGGATGTCATCTGTCCTGTCATGGCCCACTGGGTGGACTGGGGGATATTGTGGACTACAATGTGGACCACTGGCCATGTGCTGCAGTGGTTCTATAGAATGTATTCGCCAGGGACAGTGGATGTGCCACAATGATGGAAGAGTTTGTTGATGTGGGAGGGGTGGCGTAGGTGGGGTGGGGGTATATGGGGACCTCATATTTTTCTAATGTAACATTTTAAAGAAAATAAAGAAAAAAAGTTAAAAAAAAAAAAAAACAAAAAAGTATGAAACCATCTCATTGAAGGGATTGGGGGCAGGTTGGAAAGGTGCTCATCCAAGTAATTTGCAAATGAGTGGAATCTATAAGACTAAGGGCAAAAGTAGCTGCATATAGGCACTGTACTCTAGTTCAGGGATTCTTAACCTTTTTGTTCCATGGACCACTTTGCCAGTTAGGTGAAACTGTGTATTATTTAATAAATATATTACACCAACACATCCCCACAAGAATTTTTTTTGAATTTCAATTCAAGCTCACAGACCCCTGGATAAGAACCCCTGCTCTGGTTGACAAAGTGGTTCCCACAGGGGTATTGGCTAATGATTCTGAAGCTGTTGTACATGTATACTGCATATGGACAATTAGGTAAATGGATGACAGATGGTAGGAGCCAGGTTTCTCATAGTTGGACTGGGAATTTGAAGATGAGCAAAGGAGGAGGCTACAATGATTCATGATGTAATGGATAGAGTTGGAGACACCATGATTTCATGTTTAGCTTAAGAGAGATAGAGATGATTGTATAGGAGAATATATAGATATGTATATACATGTGAGTTAATACACATGCCTTTATTTCCTTCAGCTGAGAGCATCTAGAACCAACAACACTCCAGTAGCCACGAGCACACCTAGCACCAGATCTTGGTTTCTAATTCCATTTTCCAATAGAAGGAACCAGAACTCCTTTAAGAAATGACCAACTATAGGATCAAGGCAGGAAATATACAAGATAATCTTGGAGCATCTTGAAGTGGCAATAAGTGAGGAAGTGCTCAAAAACAAAATAATAAAGCACCCCAAACATACCACAATGATGGGGGTGTGTCAAAGGTTCCAGGAGCCAACTGAAAGAGCTCCCAATGACCAAAGCTAGAACAATTTGAGCAATAAATTACTGGACTATAACCTAACATATAGAGCAAATATCCATGAGTTCATCTGGATATAAGTAAAAGATTGAATAAATAAATACATGAAGGAGAAGTGGCAAATCTCCCATGAACAAATGCAAATAATCTATGTGGATACTCTGCCCTCAAGTTCCCCTTGCTTAAGCTGAGCTGCATGGATAGACTTCTTTCCAAAGAGTATGATATGGGAAGTGGAGGGAAAAGAATTTATAGTAGAGAAATATGACAAACACGACCTCAGCCAGGTCAAGGTCAAAATTGACAGTGAAAAATCATGTCAATAGTATGCATCCTTGATATGATGTGATGAAAATGGGTCTTTGTCCCCCAAACCCATAATCTTGGCCTAATACTGAGAAAAACATGAGCCAAATTCCAACAGAGGGACATTCTACAAATACCTGATCAATACTCTTGAGAACTGTCAAGGTTATCAAAAACAAGGAAAATATGAGAAAATGTCTCAGACAGGAGGAGCCTAAGGAGATGTGATGATTAAATGCAGTGAGCTATACCTGAGAGATCTAGAAAAGATAAAGAGCATTAGGAAACAACTAAGGAAATCCAAATAAAACATGGAATTTAATTAACAATAAGGCATCAGTAGTGGTTCATGAATTGTACCAAATGTCCCATTCTAATTTAAGATGTCAATAATAGGAAAAATTGGTTGTGGGTATATGGGAAATATTTCTTTTTATTTATGAATCTACACATACTTTAAAAAATAAAGTATATTGAAAGTGAGTCAATATTATTTACCATATTAACAGCTAATGAAGAAAAAACATCTAGTCCTATAAATTTATGCAGGAGACATTTAATAAAATTCAACATTCAAAAAAACCTTCAGCAAACTAGGAATGGAAGGATCCATAACCTCACAAAGGCATCTACAAAAAACCTACAGCTATTAAAAAATATCCATGGAAATCTACTACTCCAAAAGGGAACCCTAAGTTAAACCATGGACTTTAATTAATAGTACAATTATAAAATGTGCTATCATCAATTGTAAAAAATATTCTACATAAATGCAAGGTGTTGTTGAGAATCCTGACTATAAAGCAGGACTATTTTTGTAAACCCACAATTTCTATTAAAACAAAAAGGAAATAAAACCTACAGCTAACATCATACTTAATGGTCCTGAATGCTTTTCCCTCAAGACTGGAACAAGAAAAGGACATCCACTCTCATTATTCCTATTCAACATTTTTAAGGAAATCCTAGTCACTGCAATAAAGTAAGAAAAAGAAATAAAAGGCACACATTTTTGAAAGGAAGAAATAAAACTGTCCCTGTCCATAGAAAACAGTGGACAAACCCAGGAATTGAAAACGGTCTTAGAACTAACAAGTGGGTTCTTTCAAGGCCACTAGATACAGGGCAAACACACACAATCAATTATATTTTACATACCATTGATAACAGCATCAACAAAAACTAAAAACATCAGTGTAAATATTACAAAATATGTACAAATTATACAAAATATGTTGAAAATTATAAAATGCTGATAAAGTTATACCTCAATAATTGGAGAAACATACCGTGTTCATAGATTGGAAGTTTCAATATTTCAAAGATTTCAATTTTCTTCAAATTGATCTATCAGATTTATCAAAATTCTAAGGAAGATTTACTGTAGATATAGATAAGCTGATTCTAAAATTTACATGGAAAGGCAAAGGAACTAAAACAGTTAAACATTTTGAAAAAAAAAAAAGTTAGAGAAATGACACTAATAGGTGTTAAGACTTACTCTGTTGTTAAACCTACCAGGACAATGTCTTTGTAAAGAGATAGACACACAGACTGATTCAACAGAACAGAGAGTAATAAAACAGAGCCAAACAAATATGACCAAATGGTTTTGACAAAGGTGCAAGGCATTTCAATGTAGAAAGGAAATAATTTTCAAAAAGTGGTATTGGAAAATTGGAATATGGCATGCAAAAGTTGAATCTTGACCTAAATCTCGCACCTTATAAAAAATGAACTCAAAACAGATCATTGATCTAAATTTGGAACTTAAAACTAAGAAGGGTTAGAAGAAGGTATAGGAAAAATCACTGTGATCTGGAGTTAGGTAAACAGTTCTTAGACATGACAGCAAAAGCACAATCCATAAATGAAAGGAATGATGAATTGAACTTCATAGAATGAAGAAGAGAAAAAAAAAAAAGGTCTGTGAATGAGTGTTAAGAGAATGAAAAGACAAGAAAATATTTGGGAATACGTATCTAACAAAGTACTTCTATTCAGAATATATAAAGAAATCTCTAAATGCAATAGTAAGGAAGTAACTGCCTAATTTAAAATGGCTTAAAGACTTGAACAAGCACTTCACCAAAGAGGATATATAGATGGTATACAAGCACATGAAAAGATAAGTTTAACATCATAAGCCCTTAAGGAAAAGCAAATTAAAGTCATGATGAGACAACAATACATACCTGTTAGAATGGCTAAAACAAAAATCAGATTAAAAAATGGTGGTGATCCATGCAGTGGCTACTACTCAGTAATAAGGAGAACTAAGCCATGGATTCACTCAGCCACTTCGGTGAATCGCAACATGCTTACGCCGGGTGAAAGAAACCAGTCTCAAATGCTCAACGCTGTATAATCGCATTTATATGGCATTCTCAAAATGGCAAAACTACAGCAAGAGAGCCTGATCAGTGCTTGTCTGGAGTGAAGAATGCTGGCGGGTGTGACTTCAATGCGGGGCATGAGGGAGTGTTTGGGGTGATGCCACTCTTCTGTATCCTATTATGGTGACAGCTACAGAAATCTGAACATTTAAAAATTCCCGTCACTGTATCCACAAAAAGTTCATTCTACTCTGTTGATTTAAACATAAATTGGGGGGAAGATAGGAAGGTAACACATTTTAAGTTCTGCTCACCTTTTCTTTAATCAAAGGGTTTTCGCCCCAAAGTTGAAGATCCCAGGGAAGAGCCCTTTCTATTTAAGACTGACTCAAGGGCCATGTTCTTGGCAAAATCTTTCCCCTCTGGCAACTAAGACCCTCTGCCCACTTCGGCTCACCATGTCCTCTCCTAGACAAGGCTCTCCGAGGGCAGGGAGGTGGCTCCACGGTCTGTCACCAGGATTTAGTGCCCTGGTTGGCCCAGCAAGCAGCTACCAAGTATTTACTGGGTGAACAGAGGGAGGGAGGGATGGTGCATGGAGTCACCTCTATTTTATTTCTCCAAGCAGCCAGATTGTACCCTCCTGAGAGCAGGGCCATGTTTATCCACAGCCAGAGGACCTGTTCCAGGTCTAGGGATGGCAGAGATGTCCCAGGAGAGTACTCGGGGCTGGGGAGGCTTATGCCAGATGCAGGGCCCCTGCTTGCCTTCCTGGAAATCGAGTCCTGCTGCCTCCCTGTCGTCAGAGCCTGCAGAAGCAGCCCAGGTTCCCAGCCAGCCTGAGGGCTGTCCACCACTCAGTGTGTGTGCTCCCCCCCTGAATCCTCCAGCCCCCCTGGCCAGGCACCCCTGGCTGGGCCAGATCCTGGAGGTGGGGCCCGAACTGCAAACGGTGGCACCGGGGATGGCAGGCAGGAAATGAACCTGGGAATCTCAGGATCAATGTGGTCTCCAGAGCTGTTTGCTTGCAAGTCTGGGCACCCGGAGAGTTTGTCTTGAGGGAAGAAGGAAAACTTTCTCACTGGCCTGAGCCAGGTCAGCAGCCACCGCATAGGGACTTTGCCTGCTGCCTGGACTATCCCCAGGCTTGGCTCTACCCTGAGCCCTGGCGAAGGGCTGAGCGAAGGAGCCGCTGGACTGAACCCTCCCTGGGAGGGAGCACAGAGCCACACTCCCTTGTCCATGGGGTCTGAGCCCACAGGTCTGGAACCATGGAGGACTAAGACCAGCCTGCAACAGGGCCAGGAGACTAGAAGGAAACTTGACCTGACCATGGAGGCTCCCCACTGCAGGCCGGAAGCACAACTGGGAGCCTCTTCTGTGACAGCTTTGCTCCACGTTGGTGCAGCCCGCAGAATGGCAACGAGGAAACAAGGAAACCAAGCCTGCGCAGAAGACAGCCTGTCTCCGAAGGGGCCATAGAGCACCAGCCCCATGAGGGGAAGAAAAGGGTCGGCGAGGGGTGTGCTGTCTTCTCTAAGAGCGCCAGGACCTTGACCTGACAACCCGGGTCCAGCAGAGGTGGGCTCTGCCAGCCCGAGGCTGTGAGGAGACAGGTGTTCCCCTGGGTGCTGGCATGCTGCGAACAGTCCTGGCAGTGACTACTGAGGAGGAGGCAGGGTGGGCTGTCAGGGTGCTTGTGAGACGACTGCTGCCCTGCTGGGTTCTCTGCAGGCACCAGGCAAAGCCTGGCCCTGTGGCCTGAGTGCCGAGGCTTTCCAGTCTACCCCTGTGGGGCACGAGGGGCCAAGCAGCTTCTAGGGCTTTGTGTCAGGAATAGGGTAGGCGGAGGTGTGAGGGGGATGCCAATGGTTTTAGTGGGGTCTTTCGAGGAATTCTCCCAGTGGTCAGTGAGAAGCACAAACATGGAAGGCCTACTGGCTTCAGAGCCATGGGTGTTCCGGACAGCTCCGCCAGGCACCAGCTGAGCATCCTGCGAGAGCAGCAGTCTTGCTGAGTTCCAGCATCCCTGCTGTCACAACTTCATCCGAGGAGGGACGAGATGGTCATTTGCTCCAAATCAACAGCTCCTCCAGCGTCCTTTTGCCTGGTGCTGGCACAGAGTCTCTCTACATCCCTTTACTTTGAATCTATCTGCCTATATTTAAAGTGGGTTTCTTGTAGAGAATGTATGTATTTTTTGGTCCACTTTTTCTGCCAATCTCTGTCTTTTAATTGGTGCATTTAGACTGCTTACATTTAAAGTGATTATTGATATAAGTGATTATCTACCATATGTGTAACTGTTTTGTTACCCTTTTTTCTTCTTTTCCCTTCCATTTTTTCCTTTTAATTGAGCATTTTATATGATTCCTAAGCCACTAAAAAAGTTTTTAGTGGTTGCCCCAGAATTCACGACATACAGTTACAACTAAACTCGCAATATACAGGTACAACTAAACACCGTACCACTTCCTGGATAGTGCAGGTAGCTTTATAACAGATTATTCCAATACCTCCCTCCCACCCTGACAACATTAATTTAATTTACACATGTTATAATCATCCAATATATGGTTGCTATTATTATTTTCAGTAAACTAAGTTAGATCAATTAGGAAAGAGAAAAATATATTTTATTTTACCTTCATTTATTCCTTCTTGAATGCTCTTTATACAGGTAAGAGTTTCTGAAATATTAATTTCCTTCACTCTGATGAACTTCTTTCAACATTTTTTGCAAGATAGGTTTACTATCAACTGAATTTCCTCAATTTTTGTTTGTCTAAGAAAATCTTAATTTTTTCCTTCAGATTTGAAGAAAAACTTCTCTGGCTAAAGAATACTAGGTTGGGGGTTTCTTTTTTCTTTCAATGTTTAATTATTTCACTCCATTTCTTCCTTGAATAAAATTTCTGAAGCAAAATTACCTATTTCTCTATAGGTAAGGTGTTTTCCCCCCTCTGGCTTCTTTCAAGATTTTCTCCTTGTCTTTGGTTTCCTGCAGTTATATATGTTATGCCTAGCTGTAGGGTTTTTTTTTTTGGTATTTATCCTGCTTGATGTTCTTTGAGCTTCCTGGATCTGTGGTTTGGTGTCTGCCATTAATTTTGGAAAACCCTTGGCCATTTTTACTTCAGACATTTTTTGTTTCATTCTTTCTTCCCCTTGTATTCCTATTATGTGTATGTTATACCTTTGTAATTGAACTACAGTTCTTGGATATTGTTTCTTTTTTCTTTTTGTTTTTCACTTTGGGAAGTTTCTATTGACCTGTCTTTAAGTTCACTGATTCTCTCCTGCTGTGCCCAGTCTACTGAGGAGTCTTTCAAGGCTTTTTATTTCTGTTATGGTATTATTTGATTTTCAGCATTTCCTTTGAATGCATTCTCAGAGTTTCCATCTCCCTGTTTATATCCCCCATCTGTGCTAACATTTTATCTACTTTTCTCATCAGAGCCATTAGCATGTTCATGATCATTACTTTAAATTTTCAGTCCCACAATTCCAAATCTCTGCCATATTTGAGTCAGGTTCTGATGCTTTCAGTTTGTTTGTTTGTTTTGCCTTTTAGGATGCCTTATACATTTTTCTACAATTTACTCCAGTTGCCTTGTTTTGGTCTTCCCTGTCATCTTTGAGTTTCCCTAGAGACCTCTTCTTGAACAGGGTCTGAGCCTCGGGTTCTTTCAGCTCTAGTTCTGTTATCATGCAGGGGCCCCCTGAGATGGCAGTGAAGTGTGGTGGTGAGGTGCCCCACAACCTGTGGTTAGGTTCTGTCTTTTGGGAGCGTGTGGCCTGGGCTGTGACTGCCACCGGTGCTTCTCAGCTCCTTCCTGCTGCCCTTGGTGAGACATGAAGGTCGTGGTTCAGGTACAAGAGCTTCTCTGAGGGTAGGCCTTTGTTAAGGAGGCTGGAACCCTTCGGGCACATTTCACAGGGGTTATGTTCCCTCTCCTCTACCAGAAGCACAAGGGAATTTTTCTGACTTTCACCCGGAGAACCTGGTGTGGATCTTTTACGTAAAACTTAGGAAGTGTGGGGCCCCTAAGGCTGGGTCCCTGGGAGGTTTTCCTCTTGAGCTACTCCATGCTCAGTCTCTAGAAGGCAGCCAATTTCCCTGAGAGCTCTTCCAGCACAGCTGATGCCGGCGACAGCTTCTGTACAAGTGAGCTATGCTTCTCAGGATCCTTCTCCAGTTTTCAGGGTAGTGGTTTGCTTTGTGACCTCAGGTCTCTGAGAGGTTTCAGAGCTGTTGGTTTTCATTCTGTTTAGCTTTTTTCTTACTGTGAAGATGGGAATGACAACTTCCCAGCTCTGTATAAGCAGGATCAGAAGAGACCATCTGTGACAAAGCATCCTGTGAGCTGCGAGCCCAGGTACATAAAACCTGATTGCCTGGCAAGTTTCTGATCTAACCCACTGCCCTTTCCAGCCCCCCTGATTAGAACAGCAGGAACCGGGGTTCATTCACCCAGAATGTGACTGAGCCTCCGAGCTCACTGTTCTCAGAGGCTGCTGGGAGGAAGTGATCAGTTACCTCCTCTTATGTTTGAATAGTCTTTGGGACAAGCTTTAAGCAAATCTGTGGTGGTGGTGGGAGAGCCACAAGTGGAGGCTCTTCTTGCACCTGGATTTTATTTCATTCATAATGGAAGCAGAGCACCATCTCAAGCACCATCTCAAGCACCATCTCAAGCACCATCTCAAGAGCCCTCCTCCAGGGAAGAGGGGCTCTGCCATCTTGTGGGGTCCCAGCCACAACTCTGTCTACAGGGCACCCTCACCCACAGGAAGGGCTCTCTTCTGAGGTGCCATCAGGGGCTTTCTTACCCCCATTTTCTAGATGAAACACGGGGGCAGTTCCTAGCAGAGGGAAGGAAGCCAAGAGCCAGCGTCATCCCTGGGGGCTGAGCTCCGGCAGCCCAGCGGGCCCCTGTGAGGAGCTGTAGCAAGTGACTTCACCTGGCCCAGGCCAAACAAGGGGGGTGCACCTTGGACACCGTGATAAATATAAACGAAAATGCAAAGACAACCCACTGGAATGGCAAACCCATTTCTATCTGACATTAGGAGTAACTGCCTCTAGCTAACTGGTAAGCAGTCTCTCCTTCCCGTACTCTCTCCTGTCCTGTCCCCCCATCTTCCACCTGAAGACGGGGTGCGGGTGTGTTGTAGACTGTGGGAAAGCACTTCCAACCTGACCAGGTGAGGAGCACTGCGGGGGTGGCTGTCCCTTCTGATTCCTCCTTTGCCGTTAACGGGCGTTCTTCACTGTGGCGCATTTACAAGGTGGCAGGATGCCCCGACTGGACGCCCTGTCCCATGCTGGGCCCTGGGGCCTTCTCCCTCCCTTTCCCTGCAGTGGCCGTCCTGCACAGACACATGTGGACTCTCACGACCCGAGCCGGTGGCCCGTGGGGTCTGCACGAGCCCACTCTGGAAGAGTCTGCCACCCCTGCCCAGGAGATGAGCCCTTTGCCTCCTAGTGTGCTTGCTTCTAACTCTACGTCGGTTCCTTATTCAAATGTGAATTCTTTGTTCTGCTAAGAAGGAAATATAAGGTTTATTTACTTATTTATTTCTATTTTTATTAGAGAAGTTTTAGGCATACAGAAAAATTGCACAGAAAGTACAGCGTCCTCAAATACTCAACCTCACACACAGTCTTCCACATTATTAACACTTTGCACTGGAGTGGTACCTTCGATACAACGGATGAAACAATATTATTATAATTAAACTATTAACTGTAGTCCATAGTTTACATGACGGTTCACAGTTTGTGTGGTACAATTCTACGTTTTTTTGCGTGTGTTTTTTTTAAAGTTTTTAGTCTGGCAATGTATTTACAATCTAAAATTCCCCTGTTTAACCACAGCCAAAGTATTCAATTCTGCAATAGTAATCATCTTCACAATGTTGTGCTACCATCACCACCATCCATTTCCAGAACTTTTCAATCACCCCAAACAATGAGAATACAGGTAGGGAACGCGAGTTAAGGCCTAACTGATTGAGAATTTCTGTTTGGGGTGAAAGGTTTACTCTTATCTTTATTTATTTTCAATTTCCCCCTTTCTGCCTGGTGATGAAAATGGGTCAGAGGGAGGGAAGCACCTCAGAGAACGCTGGTTCTGTCCGAGGGAGCTGATGCCCTCACGATGTTGACTTCCCAACCCTTCCGCCACGGGCAGGTGGCACGGAGTCGATTCCACTCGGGCCTGGGAGAAGCCAGTGCTGAGTTGGGACGTCTGTTAACAAAGGTGCGCGAAGCTGATGTGGACAGACCGGCGCCACCGCAGGGGCATTTCTAGACGTTACCGCCAGAAGGAGTGAATTCTATTGCACATCATGAAGAAAATAGTAAAACAAAAAGGTCAGGAGCCCGCAGTGTGAACAGTGAACACCGGAGGCAATGTGGCTGATTTCCAGGGGTGATAAAATTTTCCATCTCTTAAAAAGTGGTTCTCAAAGTGTGGTCTGGGGACGTTCTGGTGCCCAAGGCCCTTCCTGGGATTCTGGGAAGCGAAAACCATTTTCATAATAATTTCATGAAGCTATTAAGATGTTATTCACCTTTCTAATTCTCATTCTCTCACAAGCGTTTGGAGTAGTTTTCCAGAGGCCGCACGACGTGTGACGTCAGAACGGATCTAGCGCAGAAGCAGGGCTGAGAACCAGCCTTAAGGCGGGCATTAAAGAGGCAAAGGTGTAAAGCAATGTTGCTCTTGTCAGTAAATGTTTTTTCCCTTTGGGAAATAGTTATTTTCACGTAAGTATGTTATTTATTATACTATATAGTGGGTTTTTGTTCTTAATAAGTGCACATATTTAATATTTTTCTCAGTTTTACTTTCTAATATCGTCACTATTGAGACAGGACTCTCGTCGTCATGCGCCCTTTGGCAGTCCTTGGTCATTCTAAGAAGGTGAAGGGGTCCAGGGGGCCAGGTGGTCCCCAGGGCTGACCCGACACGGCTCCACGCCCCGCTCGGGCACAGAAATGCTCCGGCAGGCTCCGTGGGCCCATCTCCCACTCACCTCGTGGACGGCCTGAAATATCAGCCCACGGAGCGCACAGCCGTCTCGCCCAGCGCGGGGAGATGTGCCTCACCTGGAGGGGCTCGCACCTGCACAACAGGTGAGACCAAGCCGCCTCACCTAGACCAGACACATCTGGACTCGCTCTTCTGATAATTAGAGCCTCCTAAAATTATTTAGCAAAAAACTCACACCTAGCCTTTAACCGCAAAGTTCAGGACGCCTTCAGAGAAACGATTAACCCGCGCGTCCTGGACGAGCGTGCCTGACTACACGCGGACACTCCCCACTCGGGCGGTGGGCGCTCCGCAGCGGCCTCGCGGGCTTCCGGCAGGAGCTGGCGCTGCGGAGCCGTGGAGGGAGCGAGGGACGCGCCCGCGAGGGCGCTGGCGTGGGGAGCAGGGCGGCGGCCGCAGCGTCCTGCGCGCCCCCCGGGGCCGCTGCCACGAGCAGGACGCCAACCCCCAGCCTGCGCTGCCGGGTCTGGCCAGGCCGCCCCGGCCCCCCAGGTGCCCCCGCGCCCCGCGCGCCTCGTCTGTGCTGGGCTCTGCTCCGCAGCGGCCGCTTCCTCTCCTCGTCCTTGGAAGCACCCCCCGCCTTCCACGGCCCGCGCGACAGCGCCGCGCCCCGCTCTCAGAGGCCCGGGAGCGGGCCCCGGGCCCATGCAGGCCCGGCGGTGGAGTCAGGCAACCCACGGGGAGGACACCTGGCGTGAAACGACACGACGTCGCCCACGCGAGCGCGCCGTCTTGCGACATGGGCGCCCCCTCAGCCAGCGCCGAGGCGCCGACAGGCAGGGCGCGGCCGCACCCGCGAGGCTCCCGCCAGGAGCGCTGCGGACACTAACAGCCGCGACGCGGGCAGCAACGTGCTGGAGGGCGCCTGTGTGGACACTCGCCCTCGAACCCAAGGCCCCGCCCGCTGCCTTCTGTGGACCCCCCGGAACCTCCTGCTGCCGCCCGAGCCCGGGGGGAGAGCAGGAGCGGGAGGCGCGGCCTTGAGGGACCCCGTGCCCCTGCCCGGCACCCGCTTCTCCTCAGCCGCGCCCGCCTCAGCGGCGCCTCAGCGGGCACCATGCGCCTGGACTTCTGGGAACGCCGGCAAATCGGCGGGAGGGGGGTCCTGACGGACACCCACCCATGCGGCTTCTCCATCTCGCCTGAAGCGGCCTGAGCTCCGCGCAGCCATTTTTCACCGGCGACCAGGCGGCCGCCGCCATTAGCGCGCAGCCCAGCCCGTGGCGCGGAGCCGCCCTTGATTTCCTCCTCGGTTACTCCCCGCCGCAGGACGGGGTCAGGCTGCAGGAGGCGCCGCGTGCCTGACAGAGCTGTCAGGAGGACAGGCGAAAGGAAAACTGGCAAGCTTTAATTTCTCAGCAGAGAAATAAGGGGCTCTTCGGGGACTAATCTCAGCATCAACAGTGAGCCTTTGCCTCGGGGCAGCTGAGGAATTCAAAAGAAGTTGTGACTGAATTTTGAGTGACGGAATCAAGCTCAAATTGTGCAGCTGACTTGGGTTTCTCTCCTGCTCCAGTGAGGACGGGGCGCTCCCGGCCGGCCGCGCGTGCCCCGGGCAGGGGTCGCCGTGAGGGGGACGCCGGCGAGGACGGCGGCGACCCACGCGCCCGGGGCAAAGGGTGCGGCTGCCCCCGAGGCCCGCGGCCCCGCTGCCCACGCGGCAGGCTCGGCCCTGCCTCGCCTCTCGGGGGCCGGGGGTGAGGGCGGCCCCGCGCGGGGCATGCCGGGCTCCTTTGGCTCCCCACGCGGGTACCGGGCCGCCCCCGTGAGTCAGTTCTCACCACGGCAGGCGGACGAGCGCCGAGGTGTTCGCCTCCATCGACGCCCTCCGGGCCTGGCTGGGGCAGGCGGGGGGCAGGCCGAGCCCGGGTAACCCCACCCTGCCGCGGAGCCCCCTGCCGGGCTCCCGGGGCGCCGCCGAAGCCCCGGCTGGAGCCCCCCTGAGCAGCCGCGGGGCTCAGGAGGCGCGTGCGGGGCCCTGGGCCGGCGTCCCGCCCCAGAGGGCCGGAGGGTTCCCGCGCGCTCGGCCGACCGCTGCATCTCCAGGCTCTGCGGGCGGCTCGCCAGGGCCTCGGGGCTGCACCAGAGCAGGGGGGCCTGCCCCGCACCCCACCCGGCGGCACTGGAGGGGCCTCGGCTGGCGCGGGGACAGGGAGGGCTCCGTCAGCGTGGGGACTGCTGACGTCACGTGAGAAAGAGCACGCAGTGCTGTGTTACCATCAGGGTTCCAAATTCAGGCTCAGGGTGGAGGCTCAACTTATCAATTAGCAGATCGATTTCTTGTTCCTTTGTTCGATATGATTTAGTGAGCAGCTACTGTGCCCCAACCTCTCTGTGAGGCGCCGCTCGGGGAGAAGCAGGGCGTGGCCTCGAGCTCTGGGGACAGGTGGGCACGGCGGGCTATGAAAGTTGCCCCCATACATGTATATTGGCAAACAGTGGTAGGAGCTGGGAAAGTGGGTTGGTGGGCAGGGAAGTCAGTCAGGGCGGGCTTCTTGGCAGGGGTAATGGTCACACTGAGCCCTGAGTGGGCATCTCAGCTGGATGGAACCTTGCCTACTCCCCGCCGGCGCCCCGAGCCCCTGCCCCGGCCTTTCTGGAAGCACCTCCTGCCCCTCGGCCTCGGTGTGCTCACCTGCCGAGGGGATTTCTTAGGAAGAAGGTGGTCAAGGACTGTCGGAACAATGAGAGACAGGCACCTGGGGGTCGTCCACACCGAGGGCGGGATGAGGCTCAGACACCCCAGGATCCTGCCTGAGGCCAAGCCGCTGCCGACCAGTGAACGCCAGGGAGCACTCGGGACCGCGTGGAAGGCACTGCGGCCGCGTAACCAAGGACCCCAGAGCGCGGGGGCTCCAACGACAAGAGCAGCGATTCTTCCAGGGCTTCTCAGGGCCGGAACTTGGAAGAACTTGGCGAAGCTGTTCTTACTTGGGGGTCTCCCACGCAGGGGCGGCAGATGTGGGCGGGGATCGCAGCAGCCTGGGGGCCTGGCCAGGGCTGGGGGCTGCGTCCAAGGGGCCGGCTCCCGGGCTGCTGCTGGCACGTCCTCTCCACAGGGCGCCTCTACAGGGGCGTCCCCAAAGGGTCATCTCCACAGGGTGTCCCTATAGGGGTGTCCTCACAGGAGTCTCCACAGGGGCCTCTCCACACGGGCATCTCCACAGGGGTGTCCCCACAGGGGTGTCCCCACAGGGGTGTCCCCACAGAGGTGTCTCCACAGGGGTGTCCTCACAGGGGTCTCCACAGGGGCCTCTCCACACGGGCATCTCCACAGGGGTGTCCCCACAGGGATGCCTCCACAGGGGTGTCCCCACAGGGGTGTCCCCACAGGGATGCCTCCACGGGGGTGTCCCCACAGAGGTGTCTCCACAGGGGTGTCCTCACAGGGGTCTCCACAGGGGCCTCTCCACACGGGCATCTCCACAGGGTATCCCAACAGGGACATCTCCACAGGGGCCTCTCCACACGGGCATCTCCACAGGGTATCCCAACAGGGACATCTCCACAGGGGCCTCTCCACACGGGCATCTCCACAGGGGTGTCCCCACAGGGATGCCTCCACAGGGGTGTCCCCACAGGGGTGTCCCCACAGGGATGCCTCCACGGGGGTGTCCCCACAGAGGTGTCTCCACAGGGGTGTCCTCACAGGGGTCTCCACAGGGGCCTCTCCACACGGGCATCTCCACAGGGTATCCCAACAGGGACATCTCCACAGGGGCGTCCCCACAGGGGTCTCTCCACACGGGCATCTCCACAGGGTATCCCAACAGGGACATCTCCACAGGGGCCTCTCCACAGGGCTGCATTAGTGGCCTCACTGCATGGCGGCCAGCTTCCCTCAGAACAAGTGGCCCACAAGGGCAAGGTGGGCGCCGTGGGGCCTTTTCCGACCCAGCACCACCGCTTCCGGCACATTCCACTGGTGGCTCAGGGCCGGCTCTGGCTCCATCTGGGCGAGAGGATCGTGGGGATCACCATACGTCTCTTTCTAGACAGCCTCACGGTGTTCTGGAATTCACGAGGGACTCCAGATGTAGGGACTGAAGTCCACTTCCCCAGGGCTACACTCTCTGGCCACAATTACTAGACGTGTATGAAAACAATCCTAAAACCAGCTCCAGCTGTTTTTGCCACATCTCTCAAATTCTCAAAACTAGCATTCAAGAACTCAAAGCTGGGAGAGTGGACTTTAACCCCAGAGAAAAAAATCCACAGAAATAACTTACCTACGAGCTCTCATAAGCCCCACGATCTCCTCAGACACCACTGTGCTCCCCGCAAATCTAGGAACTTGATTCCCACTTCTTTTGTTTGGTTGAAACCCTATCGCCACATTAAGGATAAGGGTCATGTGAGCAGATTTTTAACCTTTAACAGCAAAGAGACATAGCTGAAAATGTTTGATATTTGGATTTGCAGTATCAGATGTGTACCTATCAATTGAAACTTAAAAAATTCTCAAAACAGTATCAGCTCTGTGCAAACTGCAATACCACTTCTTTTGTACCTGGAATGCCACTGCTGCTTTGTGGTGCGGCAGACTTCACCAAAATATGACGTGGGCAAGGGGAACGGGCAGCAGTGAGGTTGGAGGGTGCCCTTGTGAACAACTACAGGGGCAGCCAACCCAGGATCCACGGTCACTGCCAAGTCGGGTGCCTCCCGAGGTGTGAGCCGAGCTGCACACTCCAGCGCACGACTGGCCATGAAAACCCTCCCAGCTAGGAGCGCATGTTCTAGAGTCGGGTGAGCGTGGGTTCAAATCTCATCCGTGAGCAAAGTTACTTCTATAAAGTTTAGTTTGTCCTCAGAGGAGTCAATGAAAAGAAAATCTTCACAAAGCATTCAGCAGTGTCCCTGTCATGCGGGAAGTGTGCAGCGAGGACATGCTGCAGGTCATCATTGCATGGACAATCAAGATGACCTACCCATGGAGTGGCTTGCAGGTCTGTGATGCAAAACAAGTTTTTCTTAAGACTGTTTATGTGCAAAGAGGTCAATTTCAACGTGAAACATGATCACGGTGGGAAGGGGAGGTGAAGTTTCAGCTGAGAGTGATCTGCTCCAGCGAGGAGCTGCAAAACTCTACAGCGGGGCCCCAAGGGCAGCAAAAATCAAAACCCGCACGCCCTGATCCCGCCTGCTTAGCAGAGGCCTGCCCGAGGGCTCCGCTGCCTAGAAAACCCCGGCACTGTGGCTAAGAAGAAAGCCGAGGCATGGCATGGGTATGGATGTGGCGCTCCGCCCCGTGGGCCTGGAGTGGGGCAAGGCCCTGCGTGGGGGCTGACATCCCCCTGCTGTGCTGTGCAGCCTCCTCCCTGCCCTGAGCGCACAGCACCAGCCTCCCTCCAGGGCTTCCTGGAGGAGCACGGGTGGCGCTGCTCCCACAGGCGTGCCGTGTGCTTAGGAACAAACCTGCTTGGGAAGGGCTAGGGAAGTCGAAATGCTGAATTTTCAGGCCCAGGGATTCTGCATATTTTACAGTCCACTGATGGACTCCCTGTTCCACAACAGCAGCTGGCCGTGGAAACAACTGGTTAAAGAGTTAGGAAGGTGTGCCTTTACCGCTGGACCTGTGGCTGCTGACGTGGCTTAGGGAGCACCGAGGACCACGCCTGTCTCCACACCAGCCCAGCGCGGGGGGTCGCGGCCCCCAGGATACAGCACCCCGTGCTCCTTGATGGTAAGCTGGCTGGGACGGGACTCCCGTGACTGCTGGCTGCAGAATGAAAAGGTGACAACGTAACAAAAGCCCCAGCCTGCCGTGGGTGTGAAGGATGGAGGCTGGGGGGCTCAGGCCTCATCTGAAGTGTGCGTGGCTCCGTCCATGAGGTCATCTCCAGTCCTGGGCTCCCCGAACTCTGGGCTCACGTCCCACCGGCGACTCAACTGCCCTGAGGCCTCAAACTTACCATGTCCAAGACTGAGCTTGATGGACCCCCAGCCGGCCCTTCCCAAATCCTGCCCATCACAGCAGATGCCACCACTGCCTGCCCTGCTGCTCACACCCTGGGCTTGCCGGAGTCCTGTCCTCTGCCCACATTGGGGGTCCCGGGCTTGCTGGGTTCCCGTTCTCTGCCTACATTGTGGGTCCCGGGCTCGCTGGGTTCCCATCCTCTGCCCACGTTGGGGGTCTTGGGCTCAACAGGTTCCCAACCTCTGCTTATGTCAAGGGTCCCGGGCTTGCTGGGTTCCCGTCCTTTGCCCATGTCGGGGGTCCCGTCCGCACGTCATCTCAGCTCAACTTCCAGAATGGCCCTGACTCCTGCCCCTCTTGCACTGCCGCCATCACAGCCTACGCAGTGCCAGCACTCCGGCCTGGCGCCTACAGTGGCCGCCAACTCTTCCCCTCGCTCCTCCGTCCATCCTCACTTTTTCCCTGCGGCCCCCACCACCAGCAGCCAGGGTCATCCACCAAATCGGACCTGCCATGGGGCCATCACTCTCCCGCCTGGAACCTCCCAGCGGTTTCCTGTCGCATTTGGGATAGCATTCACCGTTGCATCTAAATCCTTCTGACCCTGGCACCCCTCCTCCCCGCCTCCCCTCACTCGCTTTGCTCTGGCCACCCTGGCTCTCTGCTGTTTCTAGGCTCCGCTGTGCTGAGCTCCAGGCGTCTCAGCAAATCTGTGCTTGCTGAGCCCGCTGCATGGCCTGGGAATCTTTTGCTCCTAGATTTTCCTGTGCCTTGTTCTCGTACTTCTTCCTGCGCTCAGTCTCAGTGTCCCCTTCCTGAGGCCACTCCACCACTCTCCTTCCGGTTTGCTCTGGAGCCCTCAGCACTACTTCACCGTGTCACCTGATCAGGTGTTTGTCACCTGTCTCCTTCACTGTCACATTCTGAGAAGGTGGATTGTGGCCTGTTTCCGCAAAGGCTTCCCAGGGCGTGTGACAGTGTGCGGCAGGTGGACGGTCCTGAATGTGTGTTCACAGTGAGGACAGGGTGTGCACAGGCACACAGGGCCCCACGTGCCATCAGCTTCTTTGCTCCTCAGCCCATTTTTAGGATGCACGTGGCCGGAAACACATAGAAAAGCGGTCTCTTTACCCTTGGGTCAGGGGAGCCAGTTTTCCTTATCTTTCCCCTCAAATTTGTTTTTGAAGAATAAAAATCCCTAATATATACTATCCTCCCATTATATTATGAAAAACTTCAAACATATGGAAGAGTTAAAGAGTAAAATGTACAATGACTACCCATATACCTTCCACCTAGATTATACAACTAACATTCTATACTTGCTTCATCATGCATTTATCCACCTGTATGCACCTTATGTTTTTGCTGCATTTCAAAGTAAGTTGCAGACATCAGTATACTCAGATCAAATACCGTTATTTAGCAGTCAATATGTATTTACAGTTCTTTTTTCCTTTAGGATCAAATTTACATACAGTGAAATGCACAGGTCTTCAGTGCAGTATTTGGTGGGGCTTGGCAAACATACACTGTGTAACCCAAAGTTGTATTAAAATACAGACTCGACCGCCACACCAAGACATTACATTGTTTCCTTTCCCAGTTAACTCTGGTTGTGTCTGCACAAATCAGAGGTAATGACTCTTCTAATTTTCTTTCTAGTATAGATTAGTTTGGCCAGTACTAGACTCTAGATAGATAATAAAATCATGCCACCTGCACTTTTTGTGTCTGGTCTCTTCCGCTCACCAAGATACTACTGGGATTTACCCAACACAATGATTGAAACTTGTCACTTATGCCAGGAACCCCTTCCTTTTGACTGATGCATGGTATTCCACGATCTCGATAGACCTCAGCTAATGTGTCCGTTCTCCTCCTACTGGATACCTGAGCAACTCCCAAGTTTGGCAATTATGAATAAAGCTACCATGAACGTTTGTAGAGAAATTTTTGTTCACTTATGTTTTCTTCTCTTGGGTAATGATCTAAAAGTGCGATTACTAACAGGGTAGGGGAACACTTAGTGTACCTTTTCCCAAGTTATGCCATTTTACATCCCCACTCCCAGTGCCTGAGGGGTCTGGTTGCTTTGCATTCTCATCAGTGTTTGGTGTGACTGAGTCTTTCTAATAGCTAATTTTGGGATCTTATAGAGGGCTCTCATTGTGCTTTTAATTTGTACTTCCATGATGATTAATGATGCAAAGCACCTGTTCACGTGGTTATGGGCCATTGCTTCTATATTCTGTGTTGCCAAGAGACAGTTCGATTTTGCCCATTCATCTACTGGATTGCTTGTCTTTTTAATTATGAAATTGTAGGAGTTCTTCCTATAGTCTGCTTACAAGTATTTTGTCAGGTAAGTGGTTGGCAAAAATTTTCTTTCACTTTGTCTTGCCTATCCACTTTTTTATGAGCATACATTTTAAATTTTGATAAAATCTGATTTATTGATATTTTCTTTTATGGTCATATTTTTCTATGTTTTAAGAAATGTCATCTACTCAAATCATGAAGATATTCTCTAATGTTTCCTTCTAAAAGCTTTAGAGTTATTTTTATGGTTAAGTGTATGATAAATCTTGAATTGATTTTTTGTGTATGGTGTGAGGTAGGGGTTAAGGGTAATTTTTCTCCCAGATGGATATTCAGTTGCTCAAGCACCGTATGTTTGTTGAAAAGACTTCACTGTCTTCATGCTTTGGAGTCTTCGCCAAAATTAAAATTATTGCAGAATCGTGGCTCTCTCTTCTGCTCAATGGGTTTAATTTTGCCCTGATCTCAATGTCTTGATTATTGTAGATTTGTAAGTCCTGAATGGTAATTTTAAATGGAAGCTCTCCAACTTAATTCTTCTTTATCAAGATTGCTTTAGATATTCTAGATCCTTTGCATGTCCATATAATTTTGGAAATCAGCTGGGAATTTAAAAGCTAATGATTGCACTGAATATACAGAAAAGTCTGTGGAGAACTAGCCTCTTAGCATGACCTTTTTCAATGACCGAGGTACATTCATTTGTTTCGGTTCTCTTTGATTTCTCTCAGCCATGTTTTATTGTACCCAGTGGAAGTATCATGTATGTCGTCTATTTAAGACATTCCCAAACAGTTCATATTTTGACACTATTTTAAGTGCAACTGTTTTTAAATTTTAAAATATTTGTAGAAAAAAATTAAGAACATATAAAGATCTTAAAAATGCAATTAATTTTATATGTTAAAATTGTGTACTGAAACTTGTTAAATTTGCTTATTAGTTGTAGCAGTTTTTTGAAAATCCATTGAGATATTCTATTTAAACAATTACGTAATCTGCAAACAGTTTTATTTATTCTTTCTGATACATATGTAAAACTTTTCTTTTTCTTGCCTCTTTGCATAGGTCAGTGCCTTTAATTCTTATAACATATCTATGTCGTTGTAAGAGGATACAGTGGGACCTTGGTTTTTTTAAAAATCCAGTCTGCTAATCTATGCCTTTTAATTTGAATCTTAAAACCATTAACATTTAATATAATTATCAATATGGTTGGGTTTAAGTCTACCAATTTGCTATTTATTCCATCTGTTCTTTGTTTCCCTTTTCCTCTTTTAGTATATACATATATTTTAAGTAATGGGGGCTGGTGATTGAACCTGGGACCTTACATTTGGGAAGCTGGCACTCAACCACTGAGCCACATCAGTTCCCCTGAGTTGGTTTCTTTTGTTTGTTTTGCTTGTTGTTCGTTATTGCTTTTTTTCAGGAGGCCCTGGGAATTGAACCCAGGTCCTTTTGAGGTGGGAACTCAAAACTTGAGCCACATCTGCTCCCTTTTTACTATGCTTTTAGACTGGGGTTTTATTTTAAATTAGCATTCTATTTTACCTTCTCTATTGGCTTATTAGCTATTCATTTCAATTTTGTTTTAAGTGACACTCCAGCATTTATACTATGTGTGTCTGACTTAAATCAAGTATAATTAAAAATAATTATACTTAGCTCACAATAATCTAAGACCCATTTCCCCTATCTTTTGTGCCACTGTCATATCTCATGTATTTTACTTGTACATATATTATAAGCTACACAGTACATTACTACTAATTTTACTTGAAACAATTAACCACCTTTTAAAGAGAAGAAGAATTTGGAGGGGAAAAACACCCACATATCTTCCATTTCTTAGTGATCTACATTTTTGGTATTAATCTGACTTTCCATCTGGGATCATTTCACTTGAACATCAAGAATTCTTCTTTTGTATAAGTCTGCTAGCAATTGATTATCAAAGCTTCTGTTTGTCTTTTATCTTTTGGTACATAATTATCCTAAAACGTAAATTGCTTAAGTCAACATTTATTATCCCACAGTTTCTGTGTATCAGGAACCTGGGTGTAACTTAGGTGGGTGCCTCTGCTTGGGGTATCTCATAAGGTTGTCAGTGCGTTGGCTGGGGATCCAGGCATCTCAGTGCTCTGCTGGGAGACTATCTGCTTCCAAGCTAACTCATGTGGTTGTTGGCAGACCTTCCACTCTCACTGGCTGTTAGCTGGAGGCATCAGTTCCTTGCCTATGGACCTCTGTACAGGGCAGCTCGCCACATGGCAGCTGGCTTCCCTCAGAGTGAGCTGAGAAAGGGCAAGAGAGAACCTGAGACAGAAGCCACCATCTTTGGAAGACCTAATCTTGGAAGTGACAGCCCATCACTAATGCTGTATTCCATTCATTAGAAGAAAGAGAGTAAGTCCAGTCTACTAAGGCATGACTCTCTGAGATTTCTAGGGATTTCCCCAGGTGTTCAATGAGGTCTCTATATTCTGGCTGGTTGGAACCTGATTGTTGCTAAGTCCTGAGTGAACTCTGGTTATTGTTCAACTTATAGCTCCCCAGTAGTTCTTTGCCTGGTCGCAAGTACTTTCACTCCATACATGTAGCAACTTAGTATTCTGCAAAAAAAACGTTAAGTGGACACCATGCAGATTTGTGGAATTCTTTCTCTTGTAGTTCCCTCTGCTACAGTACTCTGCCTACAAATTCCAGCAAGTTACAGATAGATATCAGTATTATCCCATTCATATAAAATGCAAAAACATGGAGCAGGGGGTGGGGGGAAGTGCTTGGGACCTGGGAAAGTACTGGTAGGCTCTCTTTCTTAACCTGGGTGTGTTTGAGCCAGCTTTTATTATTATTTATATCTAATAAGTCCATTAGGAATAGTCCTTTGTCTTAAGTAAATATTTCATAGCAGAAATAATGCAAATAATGATTTGACATCAACGTATCCAACACTCAATGAGCTGCTTGAAACTCCTCCTCTCATCTGATAAAAATATCTTAAAACTAAAATACTTTTCTTGTTTTTTGTCTGATATTTAAATTTTGAAACAGGAAGAGGAAGAACAAGCATCTGAATTCCAGGCTGACCCTGTTTCTAAAGCTCCCAGTGCCATCCCCACTAAAATCTCTATCCCATTGGCCTGCTGTAGATTTCACAGCAATTAAGTCATTCCCCAAAAATCTAGGATATATTTGTCTGCCTTTTTCCCCCTGAATATAAGCTACATAAGGGCCTAAATTTTGTTTTGTTCATTGCTAAATTCACAAAGCCTAAAAGGAAGCTTCGGTTATAGTTCAATAAATGGTTGTTTGTTTCTTCATGGTCTGGCTTAAGGCTCTGCCCATGAATGAACCTGACACTCTGATTGAGGGTAAAGGACTTACTTACCTCTGGGCATGGGGTCCTCACCACTCCCCATTCCTCCCAAATGGCTTTAATTTGAAGAGGGTGACATTTCCGCCCGCCCCCCCCCCCCCCACCGTAACTAAGAGGAAGGCATTCAAAAAATACATTGAATAACTCCTAGGATTTTTAACCCAGCATCTAAAAAGGAATAATTATTCAGGGTCATTTGACAACAATGCCCAAGGGAGCTGGAACAGGTGATTCTAATGCTTGCCCATGTTTCCTTCTACCCATTCTGGGAAAACAAGGGCTGAAGCTGCTCAACGAGGGACAGGCAGCCCCACAGCTGTGGTTGTCCCAACGTGGTTTTTCAAGGGCTTTGAGCAAAGCTGGAGATGCCCTGGAACCTCCCGGGTATCCAAAGGTCAACCCAGGATGGCTAATTTATTTCTGTGGCAGAGACATAGGCAGAGCCCCCCAGATTGCATTCTGAGGAACACCAGCCCCCCACGAGTGGCTACAAGGCCCTCTACGGGGAGAGGGTTCTGCATTCATACAGATATTCTCAGACATCAAGAGGGCAGTGACCACACTGATGGCTCTGAGAAGTCCTGCAGTAAAGAAACCTATTAGAAATTTCCAAGCTTTTTTTGATCATGGAATCTTTTCTTTCCTGGAGAGGCCCCTCCTTACACCCAGAAGCACTATTATTTTCCCTAACTGACCTAGTAAGGTTGCTTTACAGCTGAGGTCCACCCATCTTCTGACCTATTACACTAATGCTTCTCTTAGAGTCCTGGGAACCCTCTGCTTTTGGCGGCGGCAGCAGCAGCGAGAAGGGGGAATGAGGGGAGGGCGAGATTTCCTTTGACTTTCCTTCCAAACGGGGCGTGTGGAGAGGATACTCTTGGCTGAGCATGTGGGCTGAGGCTGGAGCGTTTCTGGGGAGACCCTAACCTTGGTGGCTCAAGAGGGACACACGGCAGTGCTTCATTAGCTTGCTGGGAAAGCAGGCCTCTTAGTGGGGGCTGCAAGACAGGCACGTTGAAAAGCTTCTCGAAGAACCATCACGCTTGCTGTGCAAGAAGCAGAGACTGCCCACTGCTCTAAAATAAACTCAGAGGTAGGTTGCATCCGACTTCTAGGATCTAAGGTTCACGTTGTTAAATTTAGAAGCTCAGGGTGTTGTAACAGCAGGGCAGGGGCCTTTTCTGGCAGGCCACTGGTGGCGGGAAAGGCAGGGATTTGGCCCGGTCCCCGTGAGTCCACCTGTGAGGCCTCCAAGAAAGCCTCCACCATCCTGGGGCACAGCTGGTTTTGGGGACCACCCCTGGGGCCGCAGGCGCTCGCTTTTGAACCCTTTGCTTGCTTCTTGTCCCTGGACGGCTTCTCTACAGAGTTCCAAGTAAAATCCTGCTTTCCTGCACCGCAGCAAACGGAACCGCCTCCCATAGCGAGCTATAGTCATGTACGCATGGGAGGACAAAAAGGAGCGCGCTTCAAGGGGGGCACTTCCGTCTCCGTGGGCACTTTCTACATACAAAGGGGCAAAGAGCAAAACGATGACAACGATGGAGCTATGGTCGCCAGGGAGCGTGGGATTTAAGGCGAGAGGCTGGGGACGGGCAGAGGGGCCACCAGGTGACTAAGACCAGGACATCTGTGTTTTCCATCCAGAAGGATTTCTGGTCCCTACGGTGGGCCCAGAACGTCGTGCTGGGTCAGACACATGACAGCGAGTGCGGCCGAGACAGTCTCAGGTTTCTTTACAGCCTAGAAATGCAGCAGCTCCACCAGAGGCTGCGAAGCTCTGCCTCGGATGCCCAATTCACCACCGGGAAGAAAGCGCTACAAACGCTCTTGATGCGCCTGAACCCCCATGAGCAGGAGGTGTTTTCTATCTTCTTTCAGGATGAAGAAGTCACAAGAAAATGAGGATTCAAGTAACACAAGGCACACCTGCCAGCACAGGTCTGCAGTTGACCGGTGGCCCGTCCCCACACCCCCACCTCCTGGTCTGCACAGCCAGAGGCACGCTTGGAAGGACAGCCCCTAGGCCGGCGGCTGAGCCCGGCTCCTGCCCGTGATGTGCTCACGGTACCAGACGGCCACGGCCACACCTCACGAAGACCCGCAGCTGGGGCTCGGGGCAGCAGGCTTCCCGCCAGCGCCTCGCGGCAGGGGCCTTGTCTCACCTTCATGGTTCTCTCCAGGAACCGACACCCCAATGGCTAAACCCCAAATTCACAACGCATGTTTCACCGAAGGAGATCCGCAGATGGAGACCATCGAAAAGTGAAGGGACACCTCAGCGCCCACTCAGCACCAGAGCATAAGAGACCTGGGGAGGAAACGGACTTGGCCCAGTGGTTAGGGCGTCCGTCTACCACATGGGAGGTCCGCGGTTCAAGCCCCGGGCCTCCTTGACCCGTGTGCAGCTGGCCCATGCGCAGTGCTGATGCGCGCAAGGAGTGCCGTGCCACGCAGGGGTGTCCCCTGCGTAGGGAAGCCCCACGCGCAAGGAGTGCACCCATAAGGAGAGCCACCCAGCGTGAAGGAGGGAGCAGCCTGCCGAGGAATGGCGCCGCCCACACTTCCCGTGCTGCTGACGACAACAGAAGCGGACAAAGAAACAAGACGCAGCAAAAAGACACAGAAAACAGACAACCGGGGGAGGGGAGGGGAATTAAATAAATAAAAATAAATCTTTAAAAAAAAAAAAAAGAGACCTGGGGAGGGGGGAGGTGGGGGGAAGTCAGGGGAAGGTGGGGAAGGCAGGGAGAGGTGGGGGCGGTGGGGGGAAGTGGGTGAGGAGGGGGGAGGCAGGAGGGTGAGGCGGGGGCGAGGCAGGGGGAGGTGGGGGGGTGAGGCAGGGAGGAGGCAGGGGTGAGGCAGAGGTAGGTGGGGGCAGATGGGGGTGAGGCGGGGCCACCTGCCCTGCGCTCACATTTCAGGCATGGCAGCCATTCGGACACCCAAGTCCGCTTTGCACAACTCAAGTCTCAAAGAAAAGTAGCAAATGACTGTAGAGCTAAACAGTTAGAACCTGAATTTTCAGGAGAAAATGGATTTTGTGACTCTCCGGGTGACTGGTTTCCAAGTCCTGGCGTGTGGACTGGGGCCAGCAAACGGCCCCACAAACGAGGCGATGCTGGGAGCTAACGGGAGGTGGGGGAGGCAGCGGCGATTGTCCCAGGTCAGCCCGTGGGGCCGAGGTGAGATCCTGCCTTCAAAGATGGGAGGCCCTTGTGTGGGGGCTCCCCCAGATCCCCCGCTGCTGCCCTGAGCACGGCGACGCATTCCTCGACGCCTTGGCCTCTGTTTCCTAACTACAAGATCGCAAGGGCCGCTGGGTTCCAGAAGGCTCTGCTCCCATGAGCCTTCTCTCACCCTCGTGGTACCGAGGGTGAAAGCCAAATGCCCCAGGCAGTTAGCAGACAGAGCAAACATGCCATTTTTTGCCTTGCAGCTGCGGTCATGTAAAGTATGCATGTTTTGTAGGGAGTCAGAAGGCCTGACTTTGAAACCAAGACATTACCTGAGAGGCCAAACCAAAGCCAGGTGCCCCAGCCCTGGTCCCCTGGCCACCCCAGAGAGCGTCCCAGCGTTTCCCTCCCATGGCGCGTGGATTTACAAGGGCAGCCTTGGGTAGCAAGACGGGACTCGGTTTCTGAAATCTGCACATGTTGCGGCTCTCCCTGCCGGCCAGCCCCACGGAGGCCGGGGGACATGGTCACCGTCAACCGAACACTGCTGAGACGAGCACTGATTAATACAAATTGGGCCATTAATACTATTTAAATGCATTAGCTTTGATACACATAAACAACACTACCCAGTGAAATCTGCAAAATGAATCCCGTTTTCTAGAAAGAAAACACGGCCTTACTGCTGCTCACTGTCCCAGGTGAAGAGACGGCTCCCCCGCTGCAGGTGAGAACACCCAGAGGCCAGCCGGCCTTGTGGTCCGAGATGCAGCCCATCACGTACATCAAAAGGTGTTAATGGTTTCAATATTTATCTGCTGCAGGGAAGCACTCTCAAAAGAAGACAGAAAAAATTCCGCTAATGGCTGTGTCTTTGCCATTAAAATGAAAAGCTTAATGCATCTTATAATCAGAGGACAATTTGCAAATCATTAAGAGAAATGTAAAATTCCATTAAAATACAAATCAAGAGACTCTCACTGGACTAATAATCTTTTTGATATTATTTTGCATTTCACTATTTCTGGTCCAATATCCAGGCCCCACAAATGATCAGTTCTTGAACATGCTATTTACCAGAGCCTCCTTCTTTAACGAGAGACTGAGAGAAAGATAATCTGCTATTCAGAGCAGGTACTAATGAAGAATTCCATATATTCTGAAATTTAATTAAAACCCCAAAGATTTCAAATTAGATGCAATTTGAAATGCCTGGGGCAGAAATACATGCACTTGCGTGGCAAGGGTATCACACTGAAAGTTGATACTGTAATTGGTCTTGATGTATTTTTGTGTTGCTGGGCTGAAGCACAGAACTCATAACCATATAAAAATTCTCTGTAGATTACCTGCTCATTGAAAATGCCATCACTCAGGTAGTTCTCTACTAAATTACCATGCTACTAAAATGCACAAAGTGATTCGGAGAGTGGAGTGGCACAGCTGGCCGACGCTGCCAATGAGTTATGCATGCGTCAACGCAGCCTTTTTTCTTAGTAAAATATGCTCAGTTGAATATTAAAATATAATTGGCATTCAACCTAAGTAGCTTAAACCATTTTGTTATCTTCTTTTAAACCGATTTGGCTCCTCCACAGTTATTTTCAAGGATGCGATTCACAAACTAATGACACCATCATATTCAGCTAGATTTGTGCTGTTTTGCATTTGTCATAAATAGGCGCAGTTTCTACAGCCTTCTAGAGATGGCCTTTAATATTAGTTGCTCTTGAACATCAAACGCCCAATTCCTGGAAAAAAGAAGGGGGGTAATGGCATTTATGTTGGCTCTTGCGTATTTTTTTCTGGGAAGAGGAAGGGACAAGCATTTACTCTGATGAAAGGTATATCTTTGCCAAGCAAAAAAAGGTCTTGTGTCTTTAAGGTCCAATTGCTAAGTCCTAGTGAAAGCATCCAAGGAAAGCCTGGAAAGAAAATGGTACTGTTTTTTTTGGGAAAAAACCTGTATGGCCCAGTGGAGAAAGGAACATGCTGTTTTTAAAAAGCAGATGCGCTCATCTAGGAATGGGTTCTCTCCCACACATAAGAACCAGTCAGAAGCGTTTTGTGCACCAATCAACGGCAGCATTCAGGAAAGGAAAAAGTAGTTGCCATAGTAACAGAGACACCATGTCTCCATAGGCTGGCGCGGGGCAGGCCTCGCTGCTGGGACCGTGGCCCTGAACGCTGCCCACGGCCATCGTGCTTCACGAGAGGCCGGACCTCCAGCTGAGCTCTGTGAGCGAGGACAGCAGGGCCACCAGGGCTTCCTTCCCCTACTTCCTTCTTTAGGCTGCTGCTTCAGGAGTGGCGTGCTGCGGCGTCAGCCACTCCAGAGCCGGCGCTGTGGCCGGGGGAGCGGCCCCCGGAGACGAGCCCATCCGGCAGCTCCTGCCCTTTCCACGTCTTGTACACTGCGCTGACGGTTGTGCCTATGAACAAGAGGTGACCTCTCTCCCGGTAAATGCCTGAGTTCCCCATCCTGACACAGCCTTGAGGAAGGACGTGGGCTCGTAAACCTTGCGTTCTGAGCCAACTGGAACACAAGGGCTGCAGGTGAAAATCATGAGTGGTAAAGCACTTAAATTAAGAAGTAATAGTTTATAGTTTGGGCTCCTACAATGAGTAGTCTTTCAGCATTACCATGATTAACTTCATATCAGTGCTTACACAGTTAACAAAACACGTAGTCTACTTCTAGGTATATTTTAATTAAAATATTTTCTCTATAAACACAGCAATGGAGATAATTCTCTTTATCACTGCTAGAGTGATACCAAAATGCACTAACATTACCTGCAGAATGTGACTTTACTACATTTTATGACAACAAAATACATTAATTTAAACATTCTCTTGGAAGCAGTACGCATTGATCTAATGGCTACAATGGGAATGAAAATTTTAAAAAGCTCATTTAGGCAAAAAGTCTGTTTTTTTTTTTTTTTTTACTTTAAAACATATACTTGTTAGAAAATTCCTATGCCTTAAAGCTCAGTTCAAATGAAAAATTACTGAAGAATGTGTCCTACAGTTTGCATTTCTCCGTAGGCAGAACCCTGACCGCTTGCCCCTCTCAGGCTCAGTCCACTGCTGCCCTGCTCAGGACACTGCAGGCGCGCTTTCTCACTGGATGCGCATAATTAAGACTGGCTTTCAAGTTCATGGAACTTTCCTTGCTTACTCTGTAGCTACCATGCTCGAGGTTCATTGGGCTATTTTAAGGGCAAAGCACGTGTGGCCACCAGGATCGCATGCTTCCCGAAGGCCCTGGTTTGATAGCCGGTGTGCCCTGGGCTGTGGTGGCTCTCCACCAGCACAGGAAGGCCCTTGAGACCCGCAGAGGCACCTTCCTGGAATACCGATGACCAGAAAGCAGATGCTGGCACGGAGCACGCCGGCTCTCTCCATCGCCTCACCTGGCTATGTGCAAAGTGCCAGACCAGTTAGACACACAGGTGTGCAGGATGGACCTGTCCAGGACGTTAACTATGGCAAGACACTCCTCAAAGATGCTCCAATTACATCCCAAACAAAATAGCTAAAATTAGGAACGGTAAATGCGTCACAGAGGCTAGATACACTTTCCCAAACTCCTTTAGAACTGTAATTCTCCAAATAGGATGAATTTTTAAAAAATGTACATTCCCATCCTAAGGTGGGTTTTTTTTTTGGTTTGTTTTTTAGGAGATACTGGAGATTGAACCTGACACCTCGTATATAGGAAGCAGGTGCTCAACCACTGACCTACACCTGCTCCCCCATCCTAAGGCTTTGACGTGCCTTGGGGAGGCCTAAGTAGTATATAAATTGCAGTTGTATTACCATGAAAAAGCTCTCTAGACAATTCTGATACAGGTACTTCCAGGTAAAGGGCCTGCGATACAAGTGCACCTTGGAAAGGTGGTTTGCTTGGTTATCAAATAAATCAAAGGTGAAACTTAAAAAACTCTCTCCTAGTCCAGGATGTGGCTTGCACAGTACAAGGAAAGGAATAAATGAGAACTAATGATGATGCCCAGGCAAGAAACTGCTAACAAAACAGGAACCAGCGACTGGATGTGATGTGAACTCGGGTTCTTTGGCCCACGGATGGTCACCGGCGGAAAGCCAACAGCGCGCTGGCTGAGATGCCCTAGTGGGGCCTGTCAGGCCAGAGGTCCACGCGGCTGAGGGGGCTGCCACTGCCAGCAGGGGTCCCCTCCCTGGGGGCCAGGGGGCACGTGTGGCTGAAACGACTCTCTCGGCTGCCCAGGCCGGGCCACTGACTGGATAAGACCTCAACCTGGAGCTGTGAATTCCAGAAAGTTGCACATTTTGTTCCACCGAGGGATGGGGAGTGATGCAGACATTCAAATGTGGACCGGGGCCACCTACAGGGGTGACAGAGTGAGGTGGAGGTGCCCTGTCCTGTGGGACAGGACCGCGCGCCTACCGCCGCTGGCCTTCGGCCAACAGAGCCCATTGCCCCCAGAGAGCCGCGCGGGCTCCTCCGCACACCGTGCCCCGCGATGGATGGCGCGAGCCCGTGTCCTCGGGCCTCCGGGGGCCGGCTCCGCGGGGCAGGGGGTGAGCCTGAGAGTGCCAGCGGCGCCTCTGTGCCTCCAACCCACACTGCTCGCTGCTTTTCACGGACCCCGCCCTGCGTCTGTTTGTGAACATTCCCAGTTGCTCCTTTGCTTTTGGAGTTCTAAAACATGAGAACTAGTGGGGCTTCTCGCTCCTCAGTGGAAACAGTGGCCGTCCCTGGCCGCGGTCTCCCGTTCTGGTCAGAGCCGGCCGCTGGTGAGGGCACGAGGCCTGCCCACGCCCGCCTTGGGACTGGGCTCTCGGCCTCCTTCCCAGCGTCGGCCCCAGCTCTGGACTTCCTGTCCCTGCGAAGGCATTCAGCTGCAGGAGGCTTCAAGAACTACATTTTCACCAGCCGGTTCTTTCCCACTTAATTTAAGTGCAGAGTTGTTAGCTTGTTCTAATCAATAGGCTGGCATGGGAAAGCTCCCACACCTTCCAGCTCCACTAGCTAACATCCCAGGGAGGTCAAGGATTTTTATCAGCCTGCGTTTAAAATAAGGGAGAACAGTGATCGCTACCAAGCAGAACCTGTAAATGCGGCTCCTGTTTTAGCCGTTATCGTCCTTTAAATAGGTCTTTTTTTTTTTAAGATCAGGGAATAATATCAGTACAAACTGCCCGCAAACACGCGGCTCACCTCCTCCCAAGAGTCTAGAGGGAAGTGAAGAGGAAGTCTCTCTCAGCCGCAGACGATCTCAGGTTGGATTTAGGGTTCACAGAGCAAATCTGAAGAATACCCAGAGGGCTTTCGGCCGTTCCTAGGAAAAGGCTGGGGTCCTTCTCCCTGGGAGATCCTCCGGCTGCGTGTGGCAGGGTGCACTGGGTGAGGGGCGGGGGGGCATGCTGCCGGGCAGGCTGGCAGAGTCCTGGGCGAAGCTGTGGGTAGCAGAAGGCCGCCCCGCTCCTGCCGAGCCCCCTGGGTGCCCGGCGCTGGACCTCTGAGTGGAAGGGCGTGTCTGCCGACGTGTGTGCCCCTCCCAGGGAGGCGCACGGCACGCAGGGCCGCCCTCGTCGGGACCCAGTGGGGAAATCAATGAATTCACACGGAAGCAGAGCTTTCCGGGAAGCCTCTGGCAGGGTTTTCATCAGCGGCCCTTTTGAAATGAGAGCCAAATGAGATATACAAATGTGAGATTATGAATCCTTTTTGAGGCTCTGGAATGGAAAACTTACCTCTCGCTGGCAGGTTTGAAAAATGCAGATTTAACTGCTGTCATGCGCCTGGATTTCATAGCTATAAGCTAATAGCTGTGACGAAGGAATTATTAATGTGTTAAATATTTCATTTGAAAAGAACATTGCAGTCACTTTAAAAAGAAAACGAAGAGCTCGTCTTAAAAACGCTCATGTGTGAGATGGCACAGACGGACCGCCATGGTCCCGCCGGCACAGGGGCCGCCGCAGGCGGGGTCCACAGCACACGGCCAGGCACCTCTTCCTGAGGAAGCTTCCAGAATGTGGCGGGAGAAGCCGAAAGGTCCCAGCATGTCTGCGCCCTGCCCGGGAACGCCTGCGCTGCCAGCAGCACGTTCCGGGGGGCGTCGTAGGCGGGGGCACCGACACAGACAGGCACACACCTGGTACCTGAAGGCGGGCTTAGTTTCCGACAGGTCTGCATTTCGTGAGCTCACCGGTAGAAACCGCTTTTGGCAAGCGAGACGATAAGCCTTCTCCTGGCTTTTCCCAAGTCCCTGCAAGGTTCCTTGAGCACGCGTGTTGTAGAAAGAAGCTAAAACATGTAAAAGCATGTGCTAGGAAGCTACAGAGCATTCACAGAAAAGGAGCTTGAATGGTATTTCACAATGAAAGAAACATTAGCACAAGATTTACTTCAAGCACAGTGGCTCCATTAAATAAATATTTCTTGGGGAAAAATGACTTCAGAATAAATAAAACTGACCTCCTCAAGAGGGTGATAGGATGACACAAGCTCCCTAAAAATGCTCCACGGGGCTACGAGACTGCTCCACCCGGGCTATGGCATAGCCAGGAAATGATTCTGTTGATGCTTTTCATAAACCAGAATAGAAAATAAAAATTCACAACTTTTTTTTTTTCCCCCCCAGAAAATGCCCTAACACAACAGTCTGATGAGAAATCAGAACACATTTTTCTCACCTGCTCACCTTTCATTAACTTCTTCCTCACTTGGCAGCCTGCACTTCCAGGAGCTGCCATCGGCCTCTTCCCTGCAGGAAACCCCACCTGGCCAGGCCCAGGGGACGGGCGGCCCCAGCAGGGCAGGGCCTGCCAGGAGAGCAGCTGGACTGACTCTTCGTGTGAATACCCAGAGAATTAACTCGCTATTATGCCAACTTCAGAAATTCATCTAAGGTAAGTAGTTGAACCACATGAAACTTCAGGCATTTAGGAAGTTTTAACCCAAAGAAATGGCAATCTCATCAATTTGACATAATACGTGATTTTGCAACTAACCCTAAAAACAATAAGGAACTCAAAACAGCCCATCCACCACGCAGTGCTTAGCGGCAGAGGCACCTGCAACACGGGGGCTTCCGGGGGGACCCTCTGGCTCAGTCTGGGGAGACGGTGGGGACCTGGGTGCAGAGGCTGGAGTTTCTACAAGCCAGGGTTCTGAGAAGGAGAGGCAAACGTGCTGAACTCAAGGGCAGGGATGACCGTAATTATGACAAATTTTAAGTTAATGAAGATAGACCTAGTCTAAATCTTAGGAAGAAATGACAAAACTATGATATACAGAGTACGTTAAATGAAAACATTTCTTTCAGTTTGCAAGGAAGGCTAATTTCCTTACATTAATCCACAGCTTCCAGAGAGCTCTGGACTGTCAGAGAATTTTCCTTGTGTGGAACTTTCCCAAAGCACCATTTCTTTCCCTGACACTACAAGACAGAGCTGAGGGGTACACTCACATCTGGGGAGGGAGCCAGCCGTTTCATTACTACCATCCACCACCTCCTTGTGGGTGGGCACACCTGGCCCCTGCCTAGGAGTAAATAACCGAGCTAGAATAAAAAGCCAGCTCCGCACAGCTAAGGTGTGGAACCCCTGCTCCTGTAGCAGTGCTGTCAGCCCAGGAGGAGGCCGCGGGGGCCGGGCACCCTACGAATGGGGCTCAGAGCTTCTGGGGTGCCAGGAGCTCGGGGGGCCGCCCCCCACCCCGGAGCCTTGTCCAGCAGGGGCTGGCAGTGTGGGCTGTGGACGGCCTTCTGCCCTCAGCCCCGGGGCTCCTCACGGCTGCCGTGGCTGACCCTGGGCCAGCTGGTTGGGGCCCAGAGCCCGCCGTCTGAGAGCTGGGACAGGGCTGAGCACCCAAGGCCAGTGGGTCCCTCTCTCTGCTGGACACCGACCCGGTCTAGGCCAGCAAAGCCCGTGCTGGTGGGCAGAGCGCAGGCAAAGTTCTGCCTGGGCCAGTGACAGCCTCCGGGGGCGCGGGGGCATGACTGGACGTTCCTGAGGTCACTCCCTCTTGGTTGCTGCGTCTCGGCAGCGGCAGCTCTCCTGGCCTGCACAAGGGACGCTGCTCTTGGGCCTCTGTGACTGGCCGGTGGGGCCGAGCTCTGCAGCAGGGGCTCGAGGGCCTCGCCGAGCGCACGTGCTCTTCTGGCAACTGTTTTCCCTACATGGTCCCCTAGGGCTACATAACACACCTTAGGGAGAGCCCAGGAGTTTAACAAATTCAGACCCACTGGATGAAAGAGATGCTCCATGCCTGGTTCTAAAGCCAATTCCATCCTGACACTGATTTGGCGGCTCAGAGAAAGAAGGCCTGCTTGGCGCTGCTGACTTCTCGCTCCTGTGGCCACGGTGGGGATCCCCAGGATCCAGCAGGAGGAGAGCCCCGACTTTGACAATGAAACACCAGGTTACACCATGGGCCAGCAGAGCAGGTACCCGACACGCAGCAGGTCCCACTCCAGCCAGTCTCCTTGCGGGCAGGCGAGAGGCCCCTGGGGGCAGGCAAGAGGCACCGGGGGCAGGCGGGAGGCACCCGGGGCAGGCGAGAGGCACCGGAGGCAGGCGAGAGGCACCGGAGGCAGGCGAGAGGCACCTGGGGGCAGGCAGGAGGCCCCTGGGGCAGGTGAGAGGCCTCTGGGGCAGGCCGGAGGCCCTCCGGGGGCAGGCGAGAGGCCCCTGGGGGCAGGCGGGAGGCCCCTGGGGACAGGTGAGAGGCCCCTGGGGACAGGTGAGAGGCCCCTGAGGCCCCTAGGGCAGGCGGGAGGCCCCCGGGGGCAGGCGGGAGGCCCCTGGGGGCAGGTGAGAGGCCCCTGGGGACAGGCGAGAGGCCCCTAGGGCAGGCGAGAGGCCCCTGGGGACAGGTGAGAGGTCCCTGGGGCAGGCGAGAGGCCCCTGGGGGCAGGTGAGAGGCCCCTGGGGCAGGTGAGAGGCCCCTGAGGCCCCTGGGGCAGGCGGGAGGCCCCCGGGGGCAGGCGAGAGGACCCTGGGGCAGGCGAGAGGCCCCTGAGGCCCCTGGGGCAGGCGGGAGGCCCCCGGGGGCAGGCGAGAGGACCCTGGGGCAGGTGAGAGGCCCTTGGGGCAGGCGAGAGGCCCCTGGGGCAGGCGAGAGGCCCCTGGGGGCAGGGGAGAGGCCCCGGGGGGCAGGTAGGCAATGAGGCAGGCTGGAGCATGGGCCCACGCCACGCCCCTACTCGCTGACTGCAAGACAGAGCTTCTTGGGCAGGTCTGGGGCGTCTTGCAGGACACACCCCAGCTCCCCAGATCCTGTCCTGGGGACCGCTTCAGAGATTCTAGGGCCCCGCTGAGAACCACTTGTGGAGCCAGTTCTGTAGGAGGAGAGGGACCAGCAGGCACCGCGTCCTCCCGCTGTACTCCCTGAGCTCATTAGGCACAAAAAGTGCTCGAGCTTCTTTCTGCTCCCCCATCCGGCCTATGAGTGAAGGCAGGGTTCCTTCCCCCCAAAACTCTACTCCATTTTCAAGTTTGTTTTTTCTTAAAATTGTAGCAGAAATGGGAACACTTATTATTTAGAACATTGAAACTTGAAGTTCAAGTTTGCTTTACGTTTACCTTATTTAAATTTTAGGACAATTTTCCCCTTAAGTGTATAAGTATATACATTCATATATATTTATTGGCTTACATTTATATAGACCTGCACAAATATACATATACATCCATATACATAATTTATATACACATTCCTGTGTATATATGTATATAAATACAGGGATGTGTGTGTAAATACAAACCCCATATATAATAAAATGTTTGCTTATGAAAAGGATAACGATGCAAAATAAACTACTGGAATATGTCTGGAATGCTTTTAGTTGCCATAACATGTTTCCATATTGAGTAGGTCCAAACAAAAGTTTAAAAAGAAATAAGCCTGGGAAAACGTTTTCAGGCAGTCGCAGGCTCTAAGTGCCTCGAGTATCCTACATTTAGGCAACAGGTGCTCCATTCATTTGTTAAGAATACAATACCTAAGCAGCACGTTTGAGAAATTGAACCTAAAACTTCTCTATAATGACACAGTCCTGCTCCTGACAAAATGCAACTGTCATCAGCGGCATTTACGGAAGTGGCTAATTGTCCATTTCCAAGCCTCATTCTCTGTGTTGTTGGCAAACAGTTTAAGTGAACAATAAGCTTATTGAAAAATTTACTGCCATTCAGATGTGCTCCTATTTAAACCTTTCAGCCCCTGAGAGTCAAGAGTCGATCTGCATGCATCATTTTTATTGTCTTTGCCAAGAATTATGCGACTGTGTGCCAAAACTAACACGGCCATGCGGACGGGCTGGCTGTCCCTCCAGCTCGGGCCAGCACGCCGGCTCAGCTGAGATGAAGTAAAAACACCAAGTGGGTATGTCAATAAAATGAGCTGTGATGTAAGCGATAGCGAATCAGGCAAACCCCCGAGCGGAGCCCCGCGGCGCTGCTCAGTTACCGACCTTGCTGGAAAACGGGGTGGTGCATGGCGGGCAGGGGGAGCGCGTCGATCCCCGCGGGCTCGTGGAAATAGGCCTCCAGCCAGGACGCACACTGGGTCAGGGGCTCCGGCACTTTCCCTGGGCCGCGGAGATCCTCAGGAGGGGCTGGAGGCTCGCCGGGGCTGCAGAAGTAATAAGAGGGCGAATCAAGCCAAGGCGCCGCGTTTCAAGGGCAGGCAGGAGGCGCCGCGGGCGGGACGATGCGACGGCCGCTTCCACGAGCTGCGCAGCGTGGAATGCTGGACTGACGTGTGGACGAGGGACCCAGGCTTCCTCCGGGAGAGGAGGATTCCTAGGAAAGCACGTCTCCTCTGCGGGCCCTCCAGGGACGCGTGGTGGGTGAGCACAACGGGGGGCACAGATCAGCTGGGGGGGGCAGCTGCTCCCCTTCTCCAGCTCGCCCACGGACTGCTTGCATCTCTTTTGACTTGCAAAACTGGCAGGTATTCCTTATCAAACACATTTCCCAGAAATAACTATCAAGGCAATTCAACGGCCTGCACATGCCCCACGCCCGATTTCAACGCCGACAGACGCTCCCAGCCCTGCGCCCACCGCGCTGCTTCTGGGCGCCGGCCGAGCCTCGCTACCAGGGCGACTGGTCCGCGGATCCACCCCCGGCCGTGCCTCCCACGTCCGCGCCCGGCATTTCTCTCTGGGTCCTTCTCACATCTGCCCGGGGGTCCCTATCACTTTCTCCTTTCGGCACCTTGACAACTTTCAGCACACCTGTTAGCGTAGCTCCAGGCTGCACCCCGGATCCCTGGGCGTGGGGTGCTGCCTTCTGTGCTGCCGGAGCTGCCCTTCCTTGGGGCCCTTCCCTGGCGCAGCCCTCCACTGAGCTCCTGTCCCTGCCCGGGCTCTCCGCGCCACTTGCGCCACCCTGGGCTCTAGGCTGGAGCTGCACGCCCACGTGTGGAGCAGGTGCTAGGGCTCATTTCTCTGACGACTTTCTTTCCCTGCCTTCAGCATACCTGTGGGGTGTGGGACCAGGTGAGGCTCCACGGAGGGGGGCATCTGACTGGCGGGGCTGTGAGCCAAGACCCAAAGGGGTGACCCTTACAATGTCAGTGGCGGGGGAGGCCGGGCCGCGGCGTGGTGGCCAAGGGCTGTGCGTGGCGGGTCTCTAAGTGGGCTGGCATCCACACACAGGTGGACCTTTAAGAGATTAGGGGGTCCCACGGCGAGATTACAGGGTGGTCCTGAGCAGAGTCTGGCAGAGCCTGCAGTTGCCCCTGAGCAGGGCTGCACAGTGAGGACGCTGGAAAGGGGAAGCCCGAGCACGCGTGGCCCTCGGTCTCCACGACACGGGCCAAGGGCATGGATGGCCCGGTGGCTCTCGGTCCTGGTCTGGGCGTGGGGGATGGTGGCTGCCCCCACAGCAGGCGTCCGGGGAACGCAGTCCTGGAGCAGAGGGTGGCCAGTCCAGTTTAGATGAGCGCGTGAGGTTGCATTGGAAAAGAAGATGTGGTTGTGACGTCTTAAAACACCATGTTCACACCAAGACCTCAAGTGACCTCTAGAGCAAGGAGCCTCCCTTCTCTTGGGAGATAAAAACCAAACTTGCACAGGTCTGAGAGGCGTCAAAATCATAGGCGGCTTCAGCTCCTACACCATGGAGCCTAGAGTGTCTACAACTGAAAGCAGGAGGAGTGCATCTAGTATCCATGTGGAATCTAAGCCCCCACTTGACATAGATGTGCAATGGACACAACCAATTCAATGTCCACAGAGACAATGTGGAATGGGTGTGGGAAGGGTAGCCATGGTGGCAGCTGGGTTTGGGGAATGGGAGGAAGAGATGAGATGTGGAGGCGTTTTCGGGATGAGGAGTTGTCCTGGATAGTGCTTCATGGACAATTACGGGACATTGTAGATCCCCCCAGGGCCCACTGGATGGAACATGGGAGAGTGTGGGCTATGATGTGGACCATTGACTAGGGGTGCAGTGATGCTCAGAGATGTACTTACCAGGTGCAATGGATGTGTCACAATGATGGGAGAGAGTGTTGCTGTGGGGGGAGTGGGGGGTGGGGGCGGGGGGGTTGAATGGGACCTCATATTTTTTTAATGTAACTTTAAAAAAATAAATAAATAATTAAAAAAAAAAAGAGCAGAGATCCAAATACATGGAAAAAAAAAAAAAAAAGAGCAGAGATCCAAATACATGGAAAAAAAAAAATCACAGGCGGCAAGAGGGGCACAGAACCCATGGCGTCTTTAGAGTTAGAGAGACCCACTGCCTTCTGGGCTGCAGCAGAAAGGAAGGAAACCGAAGTGCAGAGCACGCACAGCTCCCCGTGAAACAAACACAGCCCCTCGTGCATCTGGGCTCGTGCTAGAGGTGATACAAGTCATTTAGACTTAAAATGCACAGAGGGAATAAGTAGTACTCCACCACTTGTTCTACCTCGGTGTAGAAAGTACAGGTCTTATTCATTCTACCTAGGATAGTCACATCTTTAGTATAAAAGAAACAAAAAGTGGCAAGCCAGGGGGCTGCGGAGGTTCTAGAGCTTGTGTGTGGATAAATGCCACCACGTTCTATTTCTTCCCTAGAGCAGACTCGCAGGCCCACAGGCCACGGGCACCGGCCATCTCACGGTCAGCCATGGGGAACGACGCAGCCTTCCCATGTCTGCCCTGTATGAAATGGGGAGGTACCACTGACAAACTAACAGAGTGATGCTGAGAAGGGAGGGCACTTCTTGGTTATTTTTATGTAGAGCTGTGTCACCTGGGGATGGAGAGAGTGGTAAAAATCAAGTGCCATGAGATTCTTGCAGCTCGAGAAACATGTACTTCACCCTGCAAGTGGGGGTGCCACGGAAGACCTCTGAGCAGGGTCTGCAAACATTCTAGGTGAGTCTAAGTTTCAGAAACAGCATTTTGGGGCTGGGGAGTCCCATCAAGGCCCTCGGAGTTTTCCAGATCTAACTTTGCCTGGACGGGGAATGCCAGGCTCCCTTCTGACTGCTCACCACGGGCCAGGAGCGCCAGCCCCAGAAGGCTCCCAGCACACACCAGTGCCTTAAGGAAGCAACAGGGAACGAGTGGAAAAAGAAGAAACTGCCACCAAGCAGGCCAGGCAGACACAGACAGTCAGGACTGAAGAGCCCGAGCCAGGCATCCCCCCGCGGGGCGGCCAGCGGGCGGTCCTGCCGACCATCCCCGATGGGCTGGCACAGGGCTGCTCCAAGGTGCCGCCTCCCGCTCAGTCCCAGCGCTTGGGAACTCACAGGGCCGGGGACCCCGCTCTGTACCCCGGGGCTGGAGTCTTCTTCCATCCCGGAGGAACACTCTCCGTCACCCTATGCTGGCTCTGTTCCTAACGGGACCAACGGGGTGCTGACGATACTCAACGTGCTTTGCCCTCCTGATCCGAAGAGAAGGGTGACGCGCTCCAAGGCCCAAGCCGGAGCCTCTCCTTGGTGCGCGAGGCAGAGCCTCAGCGGCCAGCGGGTGGCCTCGGCCTGGGTGGCCCTTTGCAGGCGGCGCTCTGAACCAACACCTGCTCACAGAGGACGGGGCTCTAACGTCCGTGGCTCTACCCAAAGCCATTCTGCAACTCAAGGGGGGTTTCCCTCCAGACAACGCGAGCGGCAGGGGCGGGCGCAGGACGCCCAGACCAAACCGCCGTGGAGGAGGATGGGTGGCAGCCCGGGCTCAGCGGACCTTTCCTGCCAAACACAGACGGTTAGGAACGCTGGCCGGGAAGGGCCAGCCAAAGGCAGGTGCGCCCTGCAAGGGCTGCCTGGGCTCTGGAGATGGCGTCGCGACCGAGGCAGGGGCTTCTGCGCCGCCAGGGGCCCGCTTCTCGTGGACAGTAGCTCTTACCATTCTAGAGGCCTCCGAGCGACGTGGTCTGTCCCAGCCCTTCCAGGCACGGCCGACTCCAGGCCCCTTGTCCTCCGCCTTGCGAAGGGACTTGAAATGTGATCTGTGTTTCCTAGCATTTCCCACTCTTAAAAGGATATTTGAAGAATTTTTATAGTAGTAAAATTCATCTTAAATTGATTTTTTATGCTTGTGCTAAAGATCTCAACCTCTGATTTACTCTGCAGTTCTCCTTTTTTTTTTTAACTCTTTCTCTATTGGCATTAGATAACTATTCATGGGTGAAATATAATTAAACAGCTTTGATTCCGAAGCAAGGATTTATGATCCCACATTTAAAATGAATGGCATTAAACACACACATAAAACCAGATTTTTAAAGCCATGACACAAATTTCCATTTCTACAATAAAATGAAATTTATTCTCCTGCCCTGCCCTCTCCTCCAACTTGCTTTACTCGTCCCTGAAATAGCCGTGGTGTGGCCGCGGCCCGACAGCCGTCCTTATCGTGGGGGAGTTACTGGGGGCGCCCCCGGAGCCCCAGGCATCAGCGGCCCCCTCCCTGCCCAGGCTCCTCGCGATCCTCCCCTGGGCTTCCCTGAGAGCCCAGCGGCCCACCCACCGCCCCGGCCAAACGCCTGCTGCCAAGTCCAGCCTTTCCCGCTGCCGGCAGGCTTTGGGCACAGACAAGTGACCATGGCGCTGCTGGGTCGCCTCTACAGTGAGGGTTTAACGAGGCAGTGGGGACACCGCCCCCGGGGTACCGACGGGGGACCCCACCAGGCAGACTAGGCAGGGCGCGCACGTGTCAGGCGCTGGGATTAGCAGGAGGGTGACGCCCGGGGAATCGGAAGGACAGGACGCCGCGGCCAAGTTTAAGTTAAAGGTTGATGGGCGTCCGTGCCGCGTGCAGGCTGCCGTTCGCCGGGCCTGGTGGCCTCGAGGCGGGCCCTGGAAGGCAGCCCCTGCACTCAGCGTGCCGCGCGGGCCGCCTGGCGCGGGAGGGCAGGCTCCCTGCCACTGCGCGAGGCCAGCGCTCGATGGACGGCGCCGCGGGCTGCCCCCGGGGGTGGGGGGGGCATGCCGGGCTCAGGGTGACCCTCGGCAGGTCATGGCGTGCGTCGGGCCCAAGGGGGCAGTGCCTCGGGCGTCCCTGGAGCGTTTCCAGCCCCTCCTGGGCTGAGCTCTACACCCCAGGCAGCAGGGCAGGACGGGGGGGTGCAAGGTGTGGGGGTGCCTGGGACGCGCCTGGGTATGGAATCACCCACAGCCTCATTTCCAGATGAGCTCTAGCGCCCAGAGACGTTAAAATGTGAGGGACTGGGCCAGACTCCATTTGACAGGGGAAAAGAGTCCGGAGGTCTTTTATAAACAACGTGCATCTGAGTAGCAACGAGGGCCACCCACGAGGGCCTGGTGAGGGCGGGGGCTGCACCCGGGCTCCCCCCACCCAGCCACCCCAGCCAGTTCCAGCCTCTCCCCTCAGGACGAAGGCCTGGGCGTGTGGACCGAGGGCATGGGGGCCGCCGGGAGGTGATCTGGGGTCTGGAGGGAGCTGGGGCAGGACGTGCCCCTTAGCCAGGTGGGGAGAGGGGCCCGTGTGCGCGGGAGGACGCGCTGGGGACACTGTGAGGGGCCGCAGGCCCAGAGCTCCGCACAGCTTCAGGCACCCCAGGGAGGAGGAGCGCTCCCCAGCTCCGAGGCCTGCGCGGAGCCTCCTCCGGCTTCCCGACTGGTGGGGAGGGCGGCCGCGGCCTCCAGGCTCGGGGAGAGAGAACGGCTTCACAGAGGGACACGGCAGAGGCCGTGGGTAACTCCACGGCTAACGGCAAAATTCCAAGGGTAACGCACAATTGTGCCCAAGTTTTCCTGTGCTTGTGTACTTAAACATTTTTTTAGAGAAGTTGTAGTTTACAAAAAAATCTCTGTAGAAAAGACGGAGTTCCCATATAATGTCTCCACCCCCCCAATTTTCCTTATTATTAACATTTGTTTTAGTGTGGTGCCTTTGTTACAACTGATGAAATATTACCTTTGTCATTATGCCATTAAAAATGGTCCACAATTTACATTAGCGTTCACTGTTTTTGTTGTATAGTCTTTTAAAATAATTTTTATCCTACTAACATATACAACCTAAGATTTCCCCCTTAAACCACATTCAAATACATAGCTCTGTGGTCTTAATTACATTCACAATGTTGTGCCACCATCACCACCATCAATTCCCGAAAGTTCTCATCACTCCAACCAGCAACTTCCCATTCCTTACTGCTACCCTAGCCCCGAGCAACATGTATTTTACTTTCTGACACAAAGAGTTTGCTTATTCTAATCCTTTTGTGCCCGGCTTATTTCACTCAACATGATGCCTTCAAGGCTGAATCAACATTGTCACATATATCAGAACTTCATTTCTTCTTACAACTGAAAAATACACCATTGTACGTATACACCATACTTTATCCATTTATCAGTTGATGGACACTTGGGTTGCTTCCATCTTTTGGCAACTGTGAAAAATGCCACTAGGAACAGTGGTGTGCAAACAACTGTTCCAGTCCCTGCTTTGAATTCTTTCGGGTATACTCCTAGAAATGCGACTGCTGTGTCACATGGTGATTTTATACTTAACTTTCTAAGGAATCACCAAACTCTTTTCCACAGAGGCTGCATTCTTTCACATTCCCACCAAAAATGAATGAGTATTCCCATTTCTCCATATCTTTGTCAACACTTGGTTGTTTTCCATTTTTTTAATAGCAGTCATTTTAGTGGGTATAAAGTGGCATCTCATTGCAGTTTTGATTTGCAATACTCTAATGGCTAATGATGTTGAACATCTTTTCATGTTTTTCTGGCCGTTTGTGAATCTTCCTTGGAGAAACGTCCATTCCAGTCATGTGTCCGTCTTTTAATTGGGTTTGCTTGTCTTTTTGTTGAGTTGTAGGATTTCTTTATATATTCTGGGTATTAAATCATTACTGGATATGTGGTTTCCAAATATCTTCTCCCATTCTGCAGGCTGTCTTTTTCCTTTCATGATGAAAGTCCTTCGATGCACACACATTTTTAATTTTGATGAAGTCCCATTCATCTATTTTTTCATTTCTTGCTTAAGCTTTTGGTGTGAAGTCTAAGAAGCCATTGCCTAACATGAGGTCCTGAAGATGCTTCCCTAGAGTTTCTTCTAGGAGTTTTCATTATTTTGCTTCTTATATTTAGAAATTTGCTCCATTTTGAGTGGGTTTTTGTATATGGTGTGAGACAGGGGTCTACATGAATTCTTTTTGTGTATGGAGATCCGATTTTCCCAGCACCATTGACTCTTTCCCCACTGAGTGGACTTGGCACCATTGTAGAAACTCAACTGACCATAGATATGAAGATTTATTTCTTAACTCTCAATTCAATCCCATTGCTCTATATATCTGGCTTTGTTGGAGTACCATGCTGTTTTGATTAGTGTAGCTTTGTAATCAGTTTTAAAATTAGGAAGTGGGAATCCTCCAACTTTGTTCTTCTTTTTCAAGATAGTTTTGGCTATTCTGGGCCTCTTACTCTTCCATATAAATTTGATGATTGTTTATTTTGTTTTTTCAATGAAGGCTGTTGGATCCTTTTGTTTTATGCATTTGTCCTGCCTTTAATTACATCTTCTTGCTGAAGTTCAGAAGTTTTTCTTCCAGAGGTAACACTGAAGTTAAGAAATGAACTAATGAAATTCGCTATCAGCGAAGATATTTTTTTAATGAGAAGGTGGAATAAGCTTTTAAACTCTATTTTTTTCAACAAGCATTTGTGAGGACACACCATGTCCAGGGCTCACTGGTAAAAACGTTGACTCAGGCAGTCCCTGCCCTCAGGAGCTCACAGTCTGCCTGGGCAGGCAGGGACGATGGAGGCACAGGCCGGATCAGCGACTCTGCTTTTGCCGTCGGAAGGACCTAATGCTTCACAGATGCCCCCAGAGAAAGCAGACAAAGGAGCAGCTCAAGTGACTGCCTTGTGGCCCTGGCGGCCAGCAGCCCTGTGGGCAAGTCACCAAGTTGGTGTGAAAGTCTGTAACTATCTGTGCATTCCAGAACTGTTTTAGCAAAACGGGGGATGCACGGTCTCACCGTGGCAGCTGTGGCTAAAGAAGGCGAGGGCGGGGCTGTGTGTGCACTGTTCTCCCTGACACTTGTCATCACAATGATTCTGCGTTCTGTATTCAACAGCGAGACAAAAGGAAAAGCGGCAAACACCTACGAGATATCAGACACATGATGAAGATGATATAAAAATGAAAGGTATAATTAACAAATGCATTTTTCTTCCGCTCTCTGGGAGGAGTGCTCCCACCATTCATAACAGATGAGTTTACTGACTAGCTTTCAAAAGTTTGGTTTTAGCACTGCTTTCAGTAATGCAATCTATCACACGGAACAGGAAATAGGTAATGAGGGCAGCAGCACTTCTGGGTTGGACAGGGAAACAGGGAGGCGTCATGGAGGAGACGGTATTTAAGCAAACCCCAAGATGGGGGCAGCCAGCCAATCTTTACCAAGCGTTTCTGTGAGGTTCGTAACAGAGATGGCATAGATGCCGCTCCTTGCCTTTCCGCCCTCCACCCCCAACTCCCCACCTCCCCAAAGAATTCAGATTTATGATCCCATCATAATGGTTTGGGTCCCAAGGTCAATGATTGGCAGGGAAGAGGAACTGAATTTCGGTTCAACCCAATTTACTTACTGGGAGGTCATGGGTATGTTGCTTAGGTTGGATACCAATTTTTACTAGGCCTCCTAAAACCTCAAAATGGGGGTGTCAGAAACTAAACAAGACCAGAGAGGAATTTACTATATATTTTAAAATACCAAAAATACAGAGAAAATTTAATCTGTAATTTCAATTCCTCCTGCCCATATATGGGAATTGAAATTTCACATTAAATTTCACATGAAAAGAACTATATAATAAAGGATCTAAAAAGACTCTTTCTTCTTTCAAAAAATAACTGATTCTTAAAAATACATCAGCAATAATAAAGGACAATTTAAAATTGACAATTGTTTCAAAAGACAATTTAAATGGAATACTTTGCAGACTAGAACGCCTTGAAAAGTCCTATCTACTTTCTCCCCTAAATGTTCAAATCATTAAAAGGAAAACTGCATTTTATCAACACTTTAGCATATCATTAAAAGTCTCTACTATTTGACAGATGAAGATAAAAACACCCCAAAACTATAGACGAATTATCTGGTCCCTCATGATTCCAAAACAATTACAGGATGCAGAGCAATCTAGTTAAATTTTATTCAAAAGCTTACTACACTTGTGTTTTCTTTTATTTTTCTATCAAGAAACCCATGAGGGTTAAGCACAATTCATTATGTATGAGACCTCACTTGCAGTGCTTGACTGTTGATTAATAGCAAAGTTTGCTGTATGTACATTTGCAACATTAGATGCATACAATATGCTAACTTATTCTTTCGCTGAAACTAATTATTTACAAAAATGACTACTTGAAACTACAATTTATTAAATGCATGCATCCAGTCTCAATTTGGCCCCAAAAGACAGCCTGGAATGAAGATCTTTTACTTGATGTGACAACTTCTAGAAACGCTGTTATTAATATTGTAAATGTGGCAAATAAAGAGTTCAAATAGCCTTGTGTCTATGTTGTATTTGCTTTCCACCACGGAAGCAGGGAACAAAGGTTTTTAATGCTTCACACACTTGAGAGGTACATTCCTCTTTCCCAGTATAATTTAGCTTCTTATCAATAAAATACTTATACGTTAGCAATAAAAGAGTTTAAAAAGAAATAATAGCTAACATAAAAGAGGAATAAAAAATCCCAATCAAATTGCTGGCGAAGTAGATTTATTACAGTTCTGTCAATAAGGATAAAATTAGTTCATCTGTTGAGAAATACCTGTGAAAATATAAAACTTTTAAAGAGTCATTCCATCAGAGGCTCATCAAGTGCCCGGCACTCCCCCAGGACCTTTCCTTTCAAAGGAGCTCAGGGGTTAGGCAACTTTGTTTTCCTCAGCAATGCTCCGTCCAGTCCCAGAAAAGAAGGCCCACGTGGCTGCGAGCAGGGATCGAGGGCTCCCTGGATTCCAATGTGGATTCCGGGGCCCCTGGTCAGCCGCTGGCGTCTTCCGCACGGAAGCCCTCCTGCCCGCGGCCCCCTGCAGCCTGTACCACGCAGCCTCTGCCCGCTCCTCGCGCCCACCGAGTCTCGGCCCTGGCCTTGCTCTGCTCTGGTGCAGGCGTGTGCCACGGCAGCCTGGCACAGCACAGAGGAAAGAGAAAAGGAAAATCAATGTCTGTGCCCCAAAGGCAGGAGGGCGGCGCAGATGGACACTGCGAGCTACCGACCGCTCTGTGCCATTAGCGCTGTGCCAAGGATGCCTAAGGAGAAAGACAACGTGGCTCCAACAGGGGCCTCCTTTGGATGTAGGATTTTAGGGAAGGGGAGGAACTGAACATCCTCTTTAACAAGTGTTAAAAGAAAAGGAAGTAGCCCAAGAGGGGAAAACCTCAGGCCACGTGGCCAGGAAGTCTGAGATGACCACTCTGTACAATTTAATATCCTGCCTCTCTCGACAGCACAGCCACGGTCAGCCATCCTCGAGGCCAGTGGCTCTGCAAGTCCTAGGAGAGAGAACACCTTGCGCTACACAACGTGGCGCTGAGAGAAGGGCTGCACGGAGAGCGGCGAGGATCAAGTAGATGGAAGCACCAAATGTCAAGCCTAGTATCAAATGTTCGAAGCTGCTACTTGTTCAGTGCGGGGCTGTGCCTGGCACAGAAAGCTGCCCTGTGTCCCCTGCAGAACCGCTTCCTAGCTGCGGAAAAGCCAAGCCATGAAGGTGCCATAACCACCACCCAGCACCTGAGGGATGGAACCAGGGTTTGAACTGCCATCTGTCTGTCCACCTCCATGGCAGCAAAGTGCCCTTGCTTGTCTCACGGAGATGGAAACAAAAGGTTGCCCTGATCAAGAGAAGCCCATGTGTTAACACGCGCTGTTCTTGACAGTGTGCACTCCATGTAGTGTTTGGAGTTTTCTCTTGTACCTTTCGCTAACTCCAGGTAAATTTTCCCTAACCCCCAGGACTGCAGTCTAGGCCCATTGCACTGTTTACTGAAACACAGTGGAATGTTCTGGACGCTTCCAAAGAAAAACTAGGTGCACACGCAGGGTCTCAGGACCTCAGGTGGCTGCCCACTGGGTACCGCTGGTCTACAACCTGGAAGGTGGGCCGGATTTGAGTTCAGCACCCCAGGCCGGTGGGGGGGCCCTCAGTGAGCTGAGCACACCGGGCATTCCCGGAGCAGGGCCGGGGCGCAGCAGGCGGGCGGCCCCCGCCCACGCGCCGGGACAGCCCTGGGTGGCCCCCGCCCACGCGCCGGCACAGCCCTGGGTGGCGAGGCCACGCCTGCAGGCTGTGCTCCCTAAGGAGGCGAAGCTGGGCAGCGCCTTCACGTGGTCTGGAATGGGGCGGCGCGGGGCGGCAGCCGAGGAAGGACCCCGCGTCCAGGTGGCACGCCCTCCGGCCCTGCCCGTGGCTCTCCTGGCACAAGGCTCTCCCCACCACCGGCCGGCTGAGCGAGCAAGTACTGCACTGAAGAACACGTGCATTTCAGATGGCATTTTTCCACCAAAGACTTTGCTGAAAACCACTCCCTGGGGCAAGAGAAGCCCACAGCGATTTCTACACAGTGGAGCTCCATTCTCCTGTCTTTTGCGATTATTGCAGCAGAGTCTGCCTAAGAGTCTGTTAAAGTCCAGGGAGTGGGCACTGCTCCCAACGCCACCCACCTCCGAAGACCCTACACCCGAAACCTGGACAGGCGGGCCGACCGGAAGAGCTCTGCTCACGTCTGTGTCTTCCCCAAGACAATCAAGCGCACGGTGAGAAGGCACAAAAGAAAGATGAAACTGAACTGCGGGAGCTGAGCCTGATCTTCACTCTATGGCTGACGGCGGCGCCCAGGGAGGACAGGGTGGCACCAAGGCTGCTACGTTCACACTGTCACTCTCGCCCGGGCTTCTCACCTGCCCAGACAAGCCCGCTCGACCGCCAGGAGGAGGCGCGGGAGGGCGGCGCCTCCGAGGCAGCACCTGGGACTGCAGTGGGCGCGCCGGACCGTGGGGCCCTAGCCCCTCCCGCGCACCCCGGGGCTCTACTGTGGTGGGCCCGGGGCAGAGCCCAGGGCAGGTGCGGGATGGGGGTGGAGGCACGCGGTCACCACCTCTGCGGCAGGGCGTCATTCCTGGCTGGCCACCCAGGAGCAGCTCTCCTTCCTCCTTAGAGGCCACACGGACAGACGGACAGACGAGATGAAACACCCTCGAGGCGGACACCATGCCTGACTGTCCGTCGAGCACCATGCGCTCGAGTCCGTCATTGTGCAATTCAGAAAACAAGGGATTTTCATCTTAGCGGGGGAATAATCTAGCATAACTTAAATATTAACACAGAAATGAGCATTCAAAGGCACGGCCTCTTTTCTTTCCAAAAACCATGTTTTATATGAGGATTGACCTCCACGGGTTTAGCACAAGGATTGGAGCACGTTAACTTGTATGCTGGGCTCGTTAATAAATAATCCCACCACTAAATTACCTGTCTTGTAAACTGGTTTGTACAGTCCTAAATAAATAATAGAGCGTTCCCTATTATCACATACGGTGGAGGTTTCAAAGAAAACCATAGCTTATGATATAAGATAATGCTGCAATTTCATCTGGGAACAACTTTCTGCAGCTCATTTTCTCAGAAAGCCTTTGTTTCACGTGTTTGTTGTTGCAGCTGGAACACGTTAGCTGGTTAGCATAGCTGAAAATACTGCATTTAATATCAGACAAGTATATTGGCTATATATTAATGGGCAAAAAAAGCAACTATTAAATGGACAGTTAATGTAATTGTATTTTAAAGCACTGAGGTCATATTTAATTTTGAATCGAAACTCTTAAAATGTGCTTTCTGGCAAGGATACAGAGTAATAAAACAACGTTAACTACAGAAAAAAAAATCTAAAACGCACATTTTAAAATAAATCTTTTTCCCAGAGTACTGATATTTGCAAGAAGTAGATTACAAGAAGCAGAAAACATTGGTAGTTTTTCATCAAGTATTGTCACTGGCATTGAAGATCATGATTTTCAATCTGAAGGATGATCTCATCCTGAAAACCGAGTACAGCTGCCATTTTCCCACCCTTGCTTTCTCCTTGGAGCTGGCTGCTCTCCCAGTATCTCGTCTTCTTCCAGGACGCTCAAACTTGGTGTAGCTACACCCTGAGGTCTTCCAATCAAAACTGCCAGGGAAGAACCCAATTATGCTCAAGAGCAGGAAGAAAATGTCAGTGGGGTCAGGAGAAGTCGAAATATAAAAAATCAACAAAGGGACGCTGAAGAGTGAGGAGACGGAATGGGGTAGAAACCGTTTTAGCTGTAAAGCTAGCCAATTAAAATTCCCTTTAGGAAGCCCCGATTGCGACTCAAAGCCGGCTGGGAAGTCCGATGTTACACGCTCTGTTCCCTGCCCCTTACGGGATCAGTGCGCTCCTTAGGAGGCGGTCCCTCGCGGGCAGGCTGGGTCGGGGGTCTGCGCAGTGACAAACCGGAGCTCAGCCCCCCCGGGGGGAGAGGGAGCACGCGGCCTCCAGAGGGGCAACGCGGCGGCGCCTGTTTCCAAGTGCTCTCGGACGTCAGGATGAGAAGGCAGCCCCTGCACAGAAGGGCCAGGCGTCTGGCGCCTGAGCTCTGGCTTGATTTGGCCCTGGGGAGACAGAGTGGGCTCACGCCCAGTGGAGGGTCCGGCACAGGGGAGGGTCCGGCAGGAGCCCAGAGGCACCCGGGCGGGCAGCAGGAGGAGCGCAGCGCCGTAGCCCATTGGCCCCTGCGGCACAGCCCTGCCGGCGTGTCCTCCCGCCTCCCGAAGGCCAGACCACAGAGCCACGGCCTCGGCTGCCTCGACGGCTGACCCACGTCCACAGGAGAGCTCACAGCTTCCTGGATTCTCTCCGCTCTGCCGCGCTCTATGCTGAATTTCTAGAACCTTCCCCTGAGCCAGGCCTGCCCTTGGACTAGCTGAGCCAAGTGTGGCGAACAATAAAATGCCTTCCGAGCCATGCTCAAAGCCCTCAGAGGGCTGGTGCCACACTTTTGTTTGAAGTTTAATTCTTCTTGGCTTAGACCTGAGTCTCAAACCTCAACAACTTCTGGATACTTTGAAAAGAGAGGGGTTCACTTAGGTGCTCAATAAAATGCTGGTTTGAGAAACGGCACCTTACAAAAGGGAAGTCTTGTCGTATGGAAATGTCTTTCCATTGTGAATTAATGGTGTGGAATTTATAAATAGTGGGACTTTTAATCTTAAAGATATTAATTGCAATGAAAACACAACTTTTACAGATATCCAAGAACTCACAGATCCCTGAAAACACATTCCTGGAGATCAACAGTCTCGTCTCCGTCAAGACCAGATGTGTGTCTGCAGTGACACTGGTCCTACGTTTCTCGAGAGCCCAGGCTGTTAAGGCAGGTTTACAAGGCTTGTGACATCTGATAGGTGCAGGTATAAAAATAATCCACCAGAAATTAAAGTTTGGTGGGCAACTTCACTTTTCATTGATTTATTAATACTGCATTGTGGATGCAGTTAACTTTGTGCCCATCCAGGTGTGCTGACTTTGTCAAGAGAGCTGGGCCACGCCTGGTGACGACTGTGGGCAGCGTCCCACGTGGCCACGTATGCGAGGACCTGGGTTCTGGCCCTCCTGTGGCCCAGCTGCCACTTCTCCTCTCTCCCTCCCCAACAGTCCCTCACTAGCTCATCCTCCTGCTTCCACTGCCCCCACCCTGGGAACTGGCCAAGGTGCATGGACCCTTTGAGCGTCAGGTATCACTAGGCATGGGCTAGCAGGTGACAGGCACAGCTGTGCTGTCCCCAAGTTCCATCCCTTCCCAGCTGCCTGCTCTGCATGGCCACGCCACTGCTGAGATGCTGGTGACACCTGCACCACGCAGCAGCAGGCTCACCTCCCCACACAGGTTTCCTTACTGCTGTTAACCTGGCCACACCTGGAAGCCCCCGGATATCCTGCTGGATTTGCTTTGTGATGCCTCTCAGTTCCCTTCCCTTTTGCTGCCACGACATGGGTATCCCGTCCGCAAGCATGGGCAAGTGCCAGGGCTTCTGAGCTGGCCTCTCCACTCACTCGCATCCAGAGACGCTGCCAAATCACCATCCTGCTAACCAACCTGCCTGAGGCCTCGGCATACACCGAACCAGGGCCAAGGTGCCACGTGGCAGCAGCCAGAGCCCTCCCCACTCGGCCGTGGACTTCTTCCCGGGGTGCACCCCGAGTGCCAGCCTGGCTGACTCCACTGCTTTCCCTGGGCCACCCTGCGCCTGCCCGCCCCGGGACCGCGCTCCCCCAGAACCCCCCCTCCCTGACCTCAGCTAGTGAAAAGCTGCCCCTGGTGGGTCGGCTCCAGGCTCCTGCAGTCACACGGATGCACGGAGGGAAGCCCCCGGGATGCACACGCTCTCAGGGTTTGGCATGCCGGCCCGCGCGGCTCCATTGCGGGGACCGGCCTGCCGGTTTCCAGGCCGACAAGGACAGGCTGTACCTTTGGAGCATCTCTCCTCACAGCACCTGCTCGCCGGGCCTTGGTGAATGCCTCCCAAGGTTTGCTGAACCGCTAATGAGCGAGTAAGTGAAAACCTCCATGTGAAGGATGGCGGGGGTGAGGGGTGCTACTGGACATACTTTAATAACGAATATATCTTTTTTGATCTGTTGCCTTTAAGGTACTGCTAAGATTTTTAGTGTTTTTGATGGAATTCTTCATGTATTCTCTAAAAAGCAATTTAACTCAAACTGGTTAGTTAAGATACACGCAGGTAAATCAGCGATTGAAACTACCACGCTTAAGGTTTTAGATTGTGATTTCCCTGCATCACTCGAAACCTGAAATATCTAAGAAATGGCTATGGAACCAGAAGCAAGGCCCAGAGGGAAATGTGCTTCATGTTTTTCAGCTTTTGGCTCCACCCAGAGTCCAAGATTCAACAACAGACATCTCTTGGCTTAGGATGGAGCTGGGTCGGTTCATGACTTCCACACACAAAGGCTGTTAATTTTCATACTCTTCCATCGATAGACTCTATCACCAGCCCCAGGCAGGCGAAACATCAGGCACTCGGGGCTCTACTGTCACTTGCCGTCGCTGCTTCTCTCCTGGGTATTGCAGTGTTGGCCCAGCACACAAACCACTGGGAGCCCACGGATTTAAGATCTCACAAAACCACAGAGGCAACTGATAGCAAATCCGTGAAGTCTCAGCTTGGCTGAACAGAGTTTGCTCAAGAGCTAAGCCAAGAATCTTCTCAGCAACTCCCGCAGAGTCAGCCCTTGGCTTGGAAGCACGACGCCGGCTAAAGGGCTGGCGCGAGCATCCGAGAGGCAGAACGGGGGCGTGCGGGGGCGCCTCACGCTGGCAACACCGCCAGCTCCCGCGCCATGCCCCTTTCCCCTGTAATCATTAAGAATTGAACAAAACAAAATTCAGAATTGGAAACAAATATTCACAACTCCCGAGCTAGGGGCCCCTTTCTGGTTCTCACATCCCGTCACTGCTGGCCTGTGAAGGCTGGAAATCTCTCTACTAATTATTACGCAATCCAACAAACGAGCTCCTATTTCCAAGAACCAAACCAGAAACTCGGGACTCAGTTGGGTCTGGAGCTGAGCTCCTGAGTTTGGAAAAACTGCAAATCCGCCCTCCTTGCCATTTTCAATTAAATATTTTATGGGGAAAAAGTGAAATACGATATATATACTAGAAATGAGTGACTCTGTTAAGCATTTTAAGTAACAAAGGATCAAAAAGAAACAGATGTTTTTTTTTCTGGAAAAAACCCACCTAACTGTGTAGCACCGACTTGACCTCAGTGCCCCTGGGCTAGGAGGAAGGGGGGCCCTGCCTACGGCCTGACACTTGGGAAACCTGCAGGCCTCCTCCCTCGCCACACCGAGCGGGCTGCCGTTGTTACCCCGGGCCAGAAATCGTTGCCGACCCGTGATGCTCTGTGCCCGCTGCTAAGGAGATGGAAGGCTGAATGCCAAATGGTCCCTGCCCTGATCAGCCCAGAATTTCTTCCAAAGCTCTGCCAGCCACAATGGGAAGCTGCAAGCCTGGCAAAGGGCCACATGCAGTCACGCTTCTGCTCTTAGCAGGCAGATCCCAAATTCTCCCTTGTTCCTCCTCCCTTACGTTCTTCAAACACGCCCTCTCTGTGTTCTGATCCACCAGGCAGAGAGGAAAACATCACCCAGGACGGGCCGCTTCTTACACTGAACAGCCTCAGCTGATAATAACGGCCACGTCTACTGTCTTCTTTCTGATTCATCTAGAAATATCTTTCTGATCCGCCTTGATCACACCCTTGGAAGCCAATTTAGAGTCAGCCATCCCCCTGTATTTTTCAAACTCAAGTTATTCAAAGCAGCATAAACATTTTTACTTAGAAGAGTGCTTGTGTTTCACTTACCAGACAGCTACAAATGCTCCACAAACAAGGTCTGTTTCTACTGCCTCAGACAGTAAGTCTGAAGAGCTACTGATTTCCTCAGAAGAGATTTAAATAAGCTTCTGAAGCCAGAGGAGTCATTTTCTTTATAACTGACATTAGAAGTCACTGGACATAGCCATCCCAGGTCCACATGATGGAGGAATAGAGTATGAATTAGAGTGGACTTACTGGTGTTCTGCTGGGGAACTATTGTGATTAGTAAGGGAAGAAATCATAGTAGTGATGTGGAGAGGGTGGCCACGGTGGTGGCCGATGGTGGGGAGAGGGAAGAAGAGATATGGTGTGGGGGCATTTTCAGGACTTGGAGTTGTCCTGGGTGGTGCTGCAGAAAAAGATGCTGGACGTTGTGGGTCCTGTCGTGGCCCACTGGCTGGACTGGGGGAGAGTGTGGACTACAATGTGGACCACTGTCCATGGGATGCAGCAGTGCTCCAGAACGTATTCACGGGGTGCAGTGGAGATGTGCCGCGATGATGGAAGGGGTGGTGTGGGTGGGGTGGGGGATATATGGGGACCTCATATTTTTTTGAATGTAACATTTAAAAGAAAAAAATAAAATTTAAAGTATAAAAAAAACAAAGTCACAGGAGCTGGGTGACGGACGGGTGTGAAGCACATCTGCCACCGTGCATTGTCTTAAACTTAAGAATCAAAGGCAAGGGAGAATAACAGGTTTATTGGCCAACCCTCAAGACTAGGGACTAATTAAAAACTGTGGCACAGAAACAAGAATAGACACAGAAGGACTTCTGCCCCGTTACTTAGAAACACAGGGCAAGGAGCGGTCTGCTTGGTATGCAGACAGTTCATCCTAAGAATAGCGGCCATCTCACTTCCCTGCGATTTCCCTGCCCATTGCAGAAAGGAATGGTCTCCTCCTTAGACTTCTGGGAAGGGCTAGGTCTTTTGTAAACTTCTTCCAGTCGGCTCAGAGCACGCCAGGCACGGGAGACGTGCCCTTGTGAAGGCACCCGGGGCTGCACACGCCCGCGCGGTCTCCCTCGCAGATCCCTGCCCGCACGCATGCAGCCCTGCCCGCGTGGAGCCTGCCTTCTCGCCTGGAGAGAAGCACACGGAGGAGGGGGAGCCAGGGCGAGGAGCTGGGGCGCCAGGAAAGCCCGCCGCCTGATGGAGGACCATGTGCGCTACGTCCAAAGACGCCCAATGGGTTGAGTGGGGGGCGGGGAGCAGAGGGGGGTCCCCGGCGGAAGGAGGGGTACGACCCCGTGGAGGTGGGGGGGAGGGGATGAGCAGAGGGGCCGCTGGGCGGACACGTCTCGTCCTGAGAGCCCTGGGAAGACGTTAAAAGGCGTTAAGCAGAGGAGTGAAAAGATGGCCCTGGAGCTTTCTAGATCGCCCTGACCTGGCAGCTGGGCAGAGAACGTGCTGGAAGGAACGGGCCGGAGGCTGCCGGCAGACACCTGGCAGGAGGCGGTTTTGTATCTGATCACCGACAACTGAAACGGAACCGTCTCACTCAGGCGACTGAACCATCCCACGAAAGCTGCTGAAATATTACTGTTGGTCATTACAGGATGAACTTGATGAGTCTGGTTTTTGAAAGCCAGCAAAGGGAACTCTGGCTCGCTGGCTGCCAGCCAATCAGCTGCTCCCAATTTAGCTCCCCGCTCCCCTGGCTCGGTCCCTTCTCAGGACTCTCTGCAAAGCTTCATGTGATGTCACTCGGATAGATTTACCAGGACAGGCAACCTAAGCTTTTCCCATGCAGAATTTCATCAGCGACGCTGGCTGACACCGCGCTCTGCCTCCACGTCCAAGACGCAAATCCCTGAGAAAGACTCCAGTTACTCCGGGAACCTTTGGGAGCCTGACACTGGGATTTCCTGGAGACTTGCTAGGAACTGTAACTGGAATTTTTACAGATCCACGCGAGAAATCGAAGACTCCCTCCCTCCTGCCACCTGTGCACTTCCTCCTGGCGGAGGCCACGACACGGGCAGACGAGACGTGCGCACAAGGGCCTGGGGAAACGCCACCCCGGAAGTCCCGGGGAGGGCCCTCTTCCGGGGCGAGGCTCCGGCCTCCTCTTTGGAATCTGCCGCTTCCCTTGGGATATGGGAGCTGGGGCGGCAGCTTGGATTTGTAGGTTTTGTTAGATTTTCTTGAAAGTTGAAGACTCACAGAAAAAAGGAACTTTGAGGGGTGTCCAAATTAGGCGAGGATTTAAATTTGTGGAAAAAGGAAGTTGCTCAAGCTCAAGTACAGGCTCCAACAAATTTCCCCATGCCCCGGCCTCGTCCCTCCTCGCGCCCTGCCCTGTGCTACCCAGGCCAGCTTCTCTGCATCTCCACCTATTCCAAATAAAATTGGACCTAATTAGTATTTCAAATGTCCCCATCAGCCCATCGAAACCCAGCCTCTTCAGCAGCTTATATTCTTTACGGGCTTGATTTATGCACTAAATCCCTCCAACCCACAAATACAATAAAAATGCAGACAAGAGTAAAAATTTGCAAGTACGTTTTTCTTATTCCACACTAGGTGAAGTGGTTTAGATAGCTGTCACTAACACCAAGGGGTTTATTAATAGGAAAAAATTAATTGTATGTAGACTGACTTAATGAGATGGAAAAACATGCATATTTCAGCTAATACAGAGGGGCCGGCCTCTATGGAGGAGCTGTAATGAAGTGGCTGGGCCACGCAATGGGCTGCTCAGCGGCTATCGGCGAGCCCAGAGCTTTTGTGACCACGGAAGTACTGTCACAAAAAAATACACTGTGAAATGTAAACATCAGGCAACTGTTTTGAGCACAAAGTTGACCCCCGAAGCATACTCCGCAGACTGCCATCTACAGATTTATAAATAAATGATTAGATGTAAAATCTCTAGAGGATTTTCCTTTTCCGCAGCAATTACAGGAGCAGATTATTACCATTCAAGTAGGGTTCCTGCTAAAGTTCCTTGACTGGCAGGAATCGCTCACTGCTGTCCTTGCTCTCAAGTCACCAGGGCAGAAAATCCGACGCTAGCGTGTACGGCGAACATTTTAACAAGCCAAGTCAACAGGCACTGAATGAACACAATCTTGAGTTAAAATATATTACTGTCAATAACTGACGGAATTAAGAAAGTATGAAGTTTCAAATGTGATCAGTGTCAGGAAGAAGTTTTCCATATTCACATCTGCACATTGTTAAGTGTTGTCACATGTATGGAAATCTCAGATTCTCTTGGACATTTTCTCTTGGCTGTTCTTGTCCAATTTTTTAAGTCATTAAAACACAAGTAATGAGGCTAATCAAAGAATAATCAAACGAACAGTGTCAAGTTCAGCGAGTATTTTCCTAGCTAAGGGTTTCACTTTTTTCCCCTAAATTACAGGAGAAAAAAAAAATCACCTTTTAGCTTTGGGACTCGCTTTCATTCCAAGTAGGGCTCTGCTCTCCCCCTGCCCTGCCACGCCTGACTCCTGCTCCCACGTTTACACGCTCCAGCAGTGGGATTCTGAGAGCCAGCTCCATTCACACCCTCAGCCCACTTTCTCCTTTCATTTTTTTCTTAGAGAATAACCCCCAAAACTCCTTTGTACTATAAATGAATTAAACAAAAAAAACTTAATATTTTGAAATAACTTAAGATTCATAAGGAATTGCAAAAATAGAACAGAGTTCTCTTGCTGTCCACAATCAGCTTTCTCTAACAATAGTAATGATCAAAACCAGGAAAGTGGCATACTATTAACTAAACACAGATCTTACTCAGATTTCTCAAGTATTTATAGGCACGTATGTACTTTTATCAGCATACAGTACTATGAAATTTTATTACATGTATAAACTCATAACCCTGACTCCAGCCAGGATGCAAAACTTTTCCAGCTCCCCAAGAAAGTCCCTTATGGCACATGTCCCCCCAGTCGTGACAACTACCAACCTGTCCTTCACCACTACCATTTTGTCATTTCTGGAGTCATCGATGAGTAGAGTCGTGCGGCACGTAGCCTTTTGGGGTTGGCCCCCTGCTCAGCACAACCCCCCAGGTCCAAGCATGGCTCAGTGGGTGCTGGTTTTACTGGGAAGGAGTATATGCCCTTGCATGGATGTCCACAGTTTGTTTCTCCATTCACCTGTTGGAGGACATGTGGGTTGTTTCCAGTTTGGGACCATTACAACTAAAGCTGCTTTGATGGTGTGGACAGTTTTTATGGGTCCACGAAGTCATTTTCTCTAGAACAAATGACAAGGAGTGCAACTGCTTGCCGGGTGGTGTGGTAAGGTGGTGTAATCTTGCGGGAGATGCCAGACTGACTTCCAGGGGGCTCAGGCGTCACTGGGGACTGTGTTTTGCGTTTCCCTCTTGGTAGCGCGGAGCATCCTTCCACGTGCTGGCTGCCACCCCTCCATCCTCCTTGAAGTGTCTGCTCAAGTCCTTTGCCTGTTTTCTAACCCAACTGTTTGCCTTCTTACTGCTGAGTTTAGAGAATTTTTATATACTGTAGTACAAGCCCTTTGTTGCAGGCACGATTTGCAGGTCTCTTCCTCTCCTGTACAAGGTTTTTCACTGAGCCAAAGCTCAGGAACACACGTTTTATCATAAGAAGCATTATGGCCCTTTGGGGATTCTCGTACTCTGGCACGTTTCAAGACGGGTACTGTCTCTGGGGACTCGAGCCCTTCTGCAGTCTCACCAGAGGCTGCCAGAGAACTGTGGGTGCTCCTGCAGGAAGCTCTGTCCCCACGGCAGGGGTCATGCGCGTGTTTTAGGGGTGCACCAGGACAAATCCGTTTAAGAAGAACGGCTTTATTGATCTTAATGGTAGGGAACGTGTAATCCCCATTGGCACTGGAAATGCCCAGTCCCACTGTACGGACCTCTCAGCAGGTCCCATCCTGGCGTTCAGACGGTGAAAGGTATTAAGTAAATGCTGAATGCGTGTCGGGTGTGCAAGGCACCGGGGCTGCCCGGCGGCACCTGGGGCCAGGCTGGCAGGCCTGCCTGCCTTCCCGCAGCTTCCAGGGAGAAGAGGCGGCAGGTGGTGAGCACACCTAAGGCCGGGTACGGACACCCAAACCAACAGGACAAAGGCCAAGAGCACTGGGTGGCGGGTGCAACGCCAGATGGGGCGCAGAACAGAGGCGCCGAGCGGTGTCCTCTTCCCGCCATCCTGGTGATGGAGCACTGGCTCAGGGTTGCTCGGCAACTGTGCCCACAAGGGTGCCCACTCAGTGCGTCCCATGTGGGGAAATGTACCACACACAGGTGACGCCCGGAGGCGGCAAAACGATGGCCTTCTGGTTGCTAAGGATGCCAGGGAGAGGCAAGTACCTCCCTAGAGGGCCAGGAAGGGCAGGAGAGGCTCGCGGAGTGGGACCCACCTGAGATCTCCTCGGGGGGCTGGGGGGAACAGAGGCGGGGAGGGCAGAGGCCAGAGGGTCCGGAAGCTCCTGGAGGGGCTGTGAGCATGAGCAGCAACAGGCCTGGGCGAGACAGCCCGCGGGAGAGAGGGCCTGAGCCCGAAAAACGGTGGCAGGGGCTGGAATTGCACCTGCTGCAGAAAGGACCCTGGAGGGGGCCGAGGCAAGCAGAAGGAGGTCCTGCTGGCCCGGGAGTTCCCCTGTCAAGGGCTCCCGAAGCTGGGTTCTTTGACAGGGGTTCTGCCCACCTGGACAACAGGGGAGAACCCACAGGCCCTGGCCGAGAGAAACACAGGCTGTCTGTCCAAGGTCAGGTGGCGGCCACCTCCTTGGCTGGGTCAGAAGGCACCGCCGCCCCTCCACCCGTGGGGGGCTGGAGAACAAGGGACTCCAGAAACCGTGCTCCTCCCCACAGTCCTTCTACCAGGACTGGCTGGATGTTTTGGGGGGAAGGTAAGGGGAAAGATGGGCTCTGGGACACGGCGCCTCAAACTGATGTCTTCACACCCAGAGCCCTGGAATACAGGACTTGGGGGCATTTCAAGCCGTTTCTTGCTTCATCAATTTCCACACCCATCATGGCTCTGGAAACATGGCTTTTACCGCAAAGGCACCGTCCAGCACTGGGTCCCAAAACCACATTCGAGAAATCACGTTTAAACCCAGGCAGCTGACGTGCCAGTAGATGTTTAACTGGTTTGTCTTGCTTCCCTTGGCATGTACATTTCACCGACCTTAATGAAAATTCACAGAAAACTACATAAGTCATACAGTCAGGTAAAAAAAAGCAACAAACCTCTACCTTGTTCAACAATAGCATGTAATCGCTGTCACAAATCGATAAGCTATGAATGGAGAGAAGGTGCGCGGCCCAGGAAATGCTCTGCTCATTTGCCGCTGCGTAGCACAGCGGAGTTCTGCTGCTCCTGCACATTTACCAGCCCTTCCCTTCTAAATCAAAGAAATTTCCAAATCTTTGCGCTCAGACTATGGGCTTCGGATCAGAATGGTGTAACGGAAAGGGCAGTCATCTGCTCAGTTACAGTAATTTTGGAAAAACTACTTTTAATTTTGTGACATTTTTGTATGCCTGTGAAGTACCTGGGAGTTCTTTACTGACTATAAAAATGACGTGTTGTCTGGTGTATACCACACTTCTGGCTGTAACTTGCAAAGGAAGGCATCAAGGCTGTTTTATCTGCCTAAACTTTTTGTTTCAGTAGGATCAAACTAATGTAAGAATGGTTACAAGGCTTGATGCAGTAATGTTGAAAATCTTCCGCTGAAGGATGAGAGTAGAGCTTGGGTGCATTTACTGAGCCTATTACCCACCGCAGTACTTCCCAGCGTACAACTTCAGAAGCGTATTATCTGTGCCTTCATTCAAACATAGTGTTCACTAGATTGTACTTTTAATGGAAACATTTCCACGAATCTTTATTTTCTTAATTACACATTTCCACAGAAGAGACCTGCGTCTCCCAGGTCCCCAGCGTCACCTGGCTGCTCAAGTGTCCTGAGCGGGACAAGCATCCACTGGTCAAACGGCTTTGTGACCTGCGGCAGTGCCCCCTCCTCAGAGGCGAGAGGGCAACCAGCTCTGGGCAGCCCCGGGGGGCCGTGCCCTCCAAAGCCAGCCAACTCTTCCCATCTGGCTTTCCAGACCCCCGAAGGCACACAGGACTTCATCACATTTGGGAATCAGCAAAATCAAAGTGTGAAATTTCATCCAACAGTTTTCTATGAAAACATATTAATCTGAACTGCTTGCTTGCGAGCGCTTAGGCTCAAGTCTTAGGATCATGTGAAAAACATCTCCTTCATCCCAAGAATGCTGTTTCTTTTTAAGGCGATTTTAGCATCACAGACATCATGCGGGCTCTACACGCAAAGCACACACGGAGGTGGCTTATTTGACAAATGTATTTTACCCCACAGGTGTCAGTATGGCCTTTCGAAATGGACATCCCCCAGGTACAAAGGGCTTGGCTCCATTTTTACATGCAGTTTAGGGGTCAAGATAAACACCTTACAGTTTTCTCCCAGAGTCTCAACTGAAAGATGCATTTTTCCAGCAAAGATGCTTAGAGGTTACAAGTCTGAATTAAGGGAGGGTGACTCGACAGGCCGGGTGTTACCTGCTGGCCGGCAGCCCCCACCCCTACCCCGCAGCGCACCAAGGAGAAGAGCCAGGCACGGGCTCCGCATCCGCGCGCTGCAGATGCACTCTCGGAGGTGGCCTGTGCAAGGCTCCCGCGTCAGCAAGCAAAACCGTGGCAGCGAGGACCCAGATCTAGAAAGGGTGGTGATTTTGAGCTTCGAGAAATGGTTTTGAATTTTTCCAGGTCCCCAAAGTAGTAGCCCAAAGCCCTTTCTTCCTGCCACTCAGAGTCTGAAATAATGACTTTCTATATGCATGCTATGGACATGTTCCCCCTCCCCCAGCCTTGCTTTAATTTCACATCCAGGCTCCTTGGAGGGATGGAGGAGGGAGGAGGGGAGGGGTGTTGGGAGGGGAGAGAGGGTGGGAAGGGAGGAGGGAGGAGGGCGCTTCTTGACAGTGATGGAGGGGGCCAGAGCCCCTGCGGTCGCTGTGGCCTGGCACTCACGGCCTGTCAGGGTCACTTAGGACCCCACAGCCAGCTGCTGTAATTCCAATCATGACCTGCAGACACAGAAGAACCGGACTGATCACCACTCCTCCATGGCTGGCTGCCGGCCCCCTCTAGGAGCAGAAGGGCTTTTCCTGCCAAGGATAAACCAGGATGCCAGCGGGAGCCAGGGGACGCAGCCACGCTTGCTCGCAGTGGCCAACGTGGCCAGGCCGGCTATCCGCCCTGCCCCCGGCCTCCTCCCCCTGGCCTCTTCCCAGCTGCCAGGCCACCTGCACCCCTTGCCTGCCCAGGTCCCTGGTGGCTTCCCCTGCAGACAGATGCGTCCCGGTGCAAGAGGAGGCCGCTGGACAGTGTCAGAGCGAGAACCGGGGTTGGGGTTTGCTCAGGCGGCCTGACAAGGTGGGGACTTGGGGAGGAGACCCCTGAACTAGAGACTCGGGGCCGTCCTTTGTGTTCTGGAAAGCCAGGCCTCGAGCTCAGCGCCCACTGGGTGTTCTCTGGCTGGCCGCTGGACACAGCTGCGAGGGCTGGCTGTGGCTCTAGATGGGGCACGTCTGCGGAAACCTGGGCCTGGCTGGGGCCAACATGTAGCGGTGAGGAGAAGAGTTTGGATCTGCTGAGCAGAGGTAGCCTCGGAAATCGGGAACCCTAATGTGTGTTAGCACGGCCAGCACCGTCCACCCTGAACGGGCCGGTGTTACATTCCATCACTGCACAGCACAGGGACCAGAGACCTAAAGCAAACGCAGAACAGCTGGAAATAAAAGTCAGCGTGGGTTCCCGCGGCGAGAGGCCGAGGTCGCTGCGGGTCACGTGAAACAGCTCCCGCCATCTGCAGCGGGCGCGGCTTCCACTGGCCCAGGGGCCACCGTCAGCTCGGTAGCCACGGGACCGTCCTCAGCCACGGGCCCACGGACGGCTCTGGGACCTGATTCCTCGGGGGAGATGGTCACCGTCGTCTGAGCGGCATGAGTGAAATAAGGACTTCGCGGGTCCCAAGGGATCATTCTGTGTTTCTATGGTTTTCCATAAGAAAATATATACTGTTGCTGCCCAGTACCTGCTGGTTAGTCTGTTTTATGCTGTACAGGGATGCATTCCCTAAAAAGTTAGGTACATGAGATCATTTCATTTCTGTGATCTTAATTTAACGAATGCGTCTGTCTGTGTATTTCCCAGGACATTTCTACTGACATAGAAAATTTCATTTTCTTGTGTTTTCTGCACCATTCTTAATGGTTTCTTATATTTAAAAGAATCTGTTTATCAGTTTAAGATTATACTCATATAATGGCTATTTTTTACCAAATGTGGCCTGAACCCTAAACGTAACCTACTTGTTGTCCAGACGACGACACTAACGCTTGCCAAGGAGACCTCCTTTTCGGAGGACGGGTTACAGCGAGCGCAGCTCCGCCAGCAGGCCCAGTGTTCCCTCCTTCTTCCGCAGCCCCTGCTCCATTGCCCTGCTCGGCTCTGCCTCCTAAGAAGGGACGGACGAAGCGCTGCCAACACTGACGCGTCAGCTCCTGCTTCCGAGGCGCCCGCTTCCAGGGCACAGGAGGCGACAGTGAGAAGGAGCGAGAGTGGCTGGTCCATGGGAGGCTGAACGTCCTGCCTGGGGCCCCGGGCTTCCCAGGAAGACTGCTGGAAGCAGAGGGGACCAGCGGGCTGCAGGCAGGCCCTGCCCAGAGAGGGGCCGCGCCCACCACCCAGGTGCTGCTGGCCCCAGGGGTCAGGCCCCACTCAGTGCCTCCCCACTGGCCCAGCAGCACCACCCGCCTCTCCCCTCCCTTGTGCCCTCTCCCCTTTGCCCCCTTCCTCCCTCTCTGGCTGCCGTGTCCCTCTCTCCCCCCGGGGAAGGCCAGTGCATGGCAGGCTCCAACCTGGGCGGCACCTCAGGGGGATGAGCAGACACAGGTGGGCACCGGAGGAGGCTACGGCAGAGGGGCACCTGCCCGCAGGCCTCCCCAAAGGCAGGGCACCAAGTCTGATTCAAGGGAAGGCGGCCTGGAGGTGCAAGGGTGTGGAGGGAAGCGCCCAGGTGAGGGGTACTTGGCACGGCCCCCCGCCCCTCATGGAGCCGCCTTCCCCGCCCCAGTGCCCCCTGGCTCCCGCACGGGCTTCCAGGGCCCCCTCTCCTCCACCCTCGCTTCCTGGCTGACCTTGCCAGCCCAGGGTCGCAGGTGGCGCCTCCCTCTACACGTCCCTCTGGGCGCCAGGCCTGCTGCTCACCTGCTCATCCCATGCACCTGCTGGGCTCACAGGGCCCTGGGAACCCAGCCCAGCTCGGGGTCACTGATCCCCAAAGCCTGGCTCCTGCTGTCTCCCTCCTGCTGAACCCCTCCTAGAGCCCCTGGGCAAGCCAGCAGCGGGGACCCGCCCTGCTCCCTCGCAGGGTCCTCTGGCTACCACCTCCCTGCCGCTCGGCCTCGTAACTGACCTGCTGCGTCCACCTGACGCCCCCTCTGAACCCGGTGGGCTCTGCACGCCGCAGCTGAGTGACAGCAGGACAGAAACCCTGGCCCTGGGACCTCTCAGCCCTGCCTCGAGGCCTCCCTGGGCCCTCGTCCTGCTCAGCCTGGCCTGGGCCCTCGCCCTGCTCCTCTGCGCAGGGCCACGCGGTCCTCGTCCGGGCTCCTCGAGGACGCCGTGCGCGGCTCAGGACTCAGGGTGCAGCCCTCTGCGGACGCGCCCTCGCCCCTGCAGGAAAAGGCCTCTCGCCTCCGGATGTCAGGAAGAACCCCTGCTTCCAGGAGGCCTCGGGGCCCGGCAGCTGGGCTCCCCCACTCACAGAGCCTCCCTCCTTGGGGACCGTGCTCCCTGAGGGGCTGTGGGAGGGCCCTTCCCGGAGAGGACCCCGACCCGGCCCTGCTCCCCCGGACCTGAACACCTGGAGCTGGACCCGGCCCTGGGGGCATCTTTTGTTTTTCTTTTGGAAGCCTCTTTAAGGACTGCTTCTTGTTTCGTGGTCAGGAAGAGGAGTCCAAGGGCCCGAGAAGCACTCAAGGGGGAGGCCGGCCTGCAAAGCCAGCAGAAACGTGCTGGGCTGCCAGCCCCCACCCCAGCGCTGGTGGCGTTAGAGGACTGCCACCCACGTAAGACCGGGCCCAGATGACACTCACTGCGGACTTTATATGTGTTTTAAGGAATTACTAACCTCTGGATTGGAATAAAAAAGCATTTGAGTGGTTACCAAATTGGATGAGTTTGGTCCCAAAGCAATGTGCATTAATACCTATGATGACATGAAAGAATTCTCCCTGCTTATATTTATCATAATAAAAATGATAGTTGAGCAGCATCCCTTGTAATAGGAACAGTTAAATCAGAAGAATTAGGGTAACACCTTTCTCCAATTGTCAAAACAATTATTCTATGTACAGTCTCAAGCATTTAGAGTTAAGAGAATTTTACATATCCAGACAGAAGCAACTGCATTGCTTCTTTATTATAAAATATTCTCTAGGAGACCTAGATATAGAGGATTAGGTTTGATAGAAAGCATGATTTTTTCCTGTACAAACTCTGATTTTAATATAAAATGTATACACTGAAAATACTTATTAAAACACTAAGTGCCACACAAATCCTGTTTTGATATGATTGAACCTGGCATCTCAAAAAATTCATATATCTCATTAAATTTCACTTCCCAATGATGTGGCAACTTCTTTAATACATCAAGGCCAAGAGAACACCTAAGCCTGTGCTGGCATCAAGTCAATCCTGGTTGGCACTAAAGGGCTGGCCTTGGAAATCACCATGCCCAGAGCCTGGAGAGTGAGGGGAGGCACCCCTGGACCCCTGGCTGCAGAGCGGACGCTGACCTCACTGGACGCCAGGCTGCAGAGCTGATGCTCGACCACATGTGGTCTCTGGGCTAAAAGGTGAGTTGAGGGAAGCAGACTTGGCCCAGTGGTTAGGGTGTCTGCCTACCACATGGGAGGCCCACAGTTCAAACCCCAGGCCTCCTTGACCTGTGTGGAGCTGGCCCACGCACAGTGCTGATGCGTGCAAGGAGTGCCGTGCCACGCAGGGGTGTCCCCGCGCAGGGGAGCCCCACGTGCTAGGAGTGCACCCCGTAAGGAGAGCCACCCAGCGCAAAAGAAAGTGCAGCCTGCCAGGGATGGTGCTGCACACATGGAGAGCTGACACAACAAGATGATGCAACAAAAAGAAACACAGCTTCCTGGTGCCGCTGATAAGGATAGACGCGGTCGCAGAAGAACACACAGCAAATGGACATAGAGAGCAGACAACTGGGGGGGACGGGGAGGGGAGAGAAATAAATAAATAAATCTTTAAAAAAATAAAATAAAAGGTGAGTTGATAGCACTGTGAAGAAGATACCTTAACAGAGCACTTAAAACAGTGGGGGCTTGTCTGTGCACATAAACCCTGAGGAAATTGAGTTCAGCCTTCAGAAATGGGGGGGCTCACTCAGTTAGGTCAGAACAGTAGATTCAACAAATGCTGCTGGGAGAAATGGATAGCCATGTTCAAAAGAAAGAGGACCCCTTACACAAAAAGTAACTGAAATTGTATCAAGGACCTAAACATAAAGGCCAGGACCATGAAACTACTAGAAGAAAATTTAAGGAAACATCCTTTTTTTTTTTGGAAAGATCTTAAAGACCTTATGGCAGGTGGTGGTTTCTTAAGCCTTACACCTAAAGCATGAGCAACAAAAGAAAAAATAGATAAATGGGACTTCTTCAAAATTAAAAACACATTTGGGAGCGGATGTGGCTCAAGCAGTTGAGCATCTGCTTCCCACATGGGAGATCCCAGGTTCATTCCTAAAAACAAAAAAACAGACAACAAGAAAACCAACTCAGGGGAGCTGACGTGGCTCAGCGGTTGAGCGCCAGCTTCCCACATACGGGGTCCTGGGTTCAAACCGCAGTCCCAGTGCCTCAAAATCAAACAAATAACCAACCAACCAACACTTTGGCATTTAAAAGGACTTTGTCAAAAGGGTGAAAAGGCCGTCAACTCAACAGGAGAAATACTTGGCAATCACATATCTTAGAAGGATTTAATATCCATGCTATACAAAAAGATCATACAACTCAACAATAAAAAGACAACTACCCAATTAAAAAATGCATGAAAGACATGAAAAGACAACTGGCCAAAGAAGAATCATAAATGGAGAAGAAACGCATTAAAAAGTGTTCAACCTCACTAGTGATTAGGCAAATGCAAATCAAAACTACGAGACATCATTTCATACCTATTAGACTGACCACTACTAAGAAGTCAGAAAACTGTAAATGTTGGAGGGCATGTGGAGAGACAGGAATGCTTATTCTCTGTTGGGGGAAATGTAGAATGGTTCAGCCACCATGGAGGACTGTTGGGCAGTTCCTAAGGAAGGTGAATATAGAGAAGACAGACTTGCCACATGACCTGGCAATGCCATTACTAGATATATACACAGAAGAACTGAGAACAGTGATATGAATAGACATGTGCACCCCAAGGTTTATAGCAGCACTGTCCATCAACTGATGGATGGATAAACAATTGTGGTATACATACATTATGGAACATTATGCAGTGGTAAGAAGAAATGAAGTTGTGAAGCATTTGACAACATGGATGAACCTGGAGGACATTATGTTGAGTGAAGTCAGCCAGACACAAAAGGACAAATAATGTATGACTGTGCTTTTATGAACTAAATATATTATGCAAGCTCATGGAATTACTAATTAGAATATAGGTCAACAGAAAATAGAATGAGGATAATGGAAAGCTGATAATCTGTGCAAAATTGGTTAAAAGGTTGTGAGAGCACATTATTATATAGCTACGACAGTGGTCAAAAGGGTAAGTCTAATAAGGACATGTATATGACTAAGAGGAAAGCTAAAAAATGTAACATGGGACTACAACGTAGTGAAACCTTATATAAAATATGAATGTGAATGGTATTGCATATATGACTGTTTTTACAAAATATAAATACAAATAAACTAGAGAGAAGGAAACAGAATAGCAGCTATGTACGGCAGGAGAAGCACAGAGAGATTGAGAGTTGATGAGTTGTTTGGTTTTTGTTTTTTAGTATTATTACTAGAATAATGAAAATACTCAAAAGTGATTGAAATGATGAATGCACAACTATGTGATTATAATGATTACCATTGATTGTATACTTTGTGTGGAGTTATGCTTTATTAATTGTTAAAAAAAAAAGAAATGGGTGGGCTATGCAGCACTGAATGTAGAGTTGAACAGATTCTCAGCAGCCATTCTAAAATGAGCTCAAGGGCACAGATGACAGCAAAATGTAGAACAATAAATTGGAAGGCATGAATTTTGAGTATTTGCTATTTGTGTGTAAATCAAAATGAATATTGGATTCATAAAACAATTTTGAGGTAAAATTTACCTAAGAGCAAAATTCAACCTTTTTGGGTAGTTTGTTAAGTAATGATAAATGTATAGTCATAACGACCACAGCAACCAAGATACTTATTCCTTAGAGTGCTTTGATAATTTGTGTACTTCAAGGTATGTGTCCATTTCATCTACACATTTATTGGCATAAAACAGTTTATATTTCCTTCTTAGTATTTGTAGGATCTATACTGATTTCCCCTTTTTATCCCAATACGTGTAATTTGTGCCTTCTACTTCCCCCTTACCCACCCACTTCTTGCTGTCCTTTTGATCAGTCCGGCAAGTTTTACCATTTTTCTTGATTTCTTCCAAAGGTAAGCTTTGGGTTTTGCTGATCTCTTTTTTCTGTTCCCAATTGCATCAATTTTTGCTCTTTATTATGGTCTTTATTCTACTTGGTTTTAAATTTTCTCCTCTCTTGCTAGTTTCCTAGGGCGAAAGCTCAGATCAAGGGTTGGAAAATTATGACCCACAGGCCAAATCTAGCCCTAGGCCTATTTTTATGATGCCCTTGAGCTAATAATAGTGTTTACATTTTTAAATGTTTGAAAAAGAAGATAAGGATATTTTGTGACATACAAAAATTACATGAAATTCAAATTTCAGTATTCATAAGTAAAGTTTTTTTGAAACACAGTCACATTCTAGTTTACCTATTATCTATGACTGCTTTTTGGCTACATATTGGAGTTGAGTAGGTCCAACATAAACCAGGTGTGCTGCACTGTTCTCTTTGAATAAATTGCAGTGGTGCGATTCTAACTTAACATTTTGCATGCTGCGTGTGTTTATGTACATGACGTTTTATTTTCCTTCATTATCAGTGCACACCCATCACATCAAAACAAGAAAAGAAGGGAAAGTAGGCTTTAAATTTGCTTTGAAAGCATAGTGGAATGTGGAATATTTTGTTATTGAATCAGATGGCAAAATATTATTATTCAATGACAGAAAAGCTTTGCCAAAAGAGTAAATAAACATTAAAGTTATCAGACTAAACATCCAGCACAATATTCCCAGCTTCCAGGAAGCAATAGTCAGAAAAACTTGAAAATTCAACATAGAATATCTCATGAAAGTTGAATTAATTCACGGAAATAAAAATGTGTAAATTTCTAAGCAGCTCATTTATTAGCCAAACAAGGAGAGATGTTTATTGATGGTTAGTTAAACTGTGTTTGGTGGCAAAGCCAAAGAAATGTAACCCCAGAAAATAAAATTACTTAAGGCAATTAGCATTTTGGTGAGAAGAGTTCGTCTAAGATTTGAGGACACTGTGAAAAGCATCTGTAGTCAAAACCAAGAAATGAAATTCAAATGATTTTCCTTGCCCTTGATGAATCGCCAGATATTACTGATAACTGCTCAGTTTTTTAAGGAGTCACTGGCAAGTATGAAGTGACTGAAGATTTTGTCTCTATGGATATTCTGTATGGAAAAAACAACTGAAGGAATACTTGCAAAGAAGTTGAGTAAACATCAATTCAGTACATCCTGAAGTGGAATCTACTAAGATGTGTTATAAGTGACAGTGGTAAAAATATGTGAAGCAGGAAAAGGTTTAGTTGGACAAATTTACAAAGCTTGTTAAAATATATGGCTATTTTAAAACTACATTTAAAACTTATGGCTATTCACTCTATAACCCATCAGCAGGCACTTTGCAGAAGATAGCTGACTTTATCCTGTGTTATTGAAAAAAAGAACATCAATAGTAAACTTCATTTACTCTCGTGGACTTAATCCTCATCAGTTCTGTAAATTTTTTATTACAAAAAGAAGTTGAATATCCTGATTTACCCTACAGCAGACGACTTCAAAGACTTAGTAGTGGTAAAGTTTTATTTCTATTTTTGGGCTCAGAGCTGATACCAAAATGTTTCTACATGAGAAATGCCTTCAACCACTATCATCACATACTTTATAGTTTGGGAAATCAGCTTAAGGCTGCAGATATAATGTTTCTTAATCGATTATAAAATTATGAAGGAAAACAGTACTTAAATGCTTATAACTGTAGCAAAGTTATTTTAATAACAAGTAAAGTTGTTTGAATCATAAGAAATGGCAAGCTACCTTATACAGTTCCAAGATCTCCATTCCCAAATAAATTTAGAGCAGATATAGCTTTTCAGCCCAGACTACAGTTCCAGCAGTGTTTGTTTGACCCCATGCAGCACAAAGGAACTTCTTGTTACAAAATCCTGCAACTGTGCAGTAAAGAGCTTTGACCTCATCTTTAATTGGAATTGATTAATTTGTGATGTAGTGACATACTAAAAGACAGATATCAAGAAAGTGATAATCTAATAGAATTTTATAAATGCCTTCCAATGATGGAAATGCTTACTTAAAATTATATGCATGTGGTTTGATATCAGAGAGGAAATCTATGAAATAGAAAACAGAATAGCAATAGAGAAAATCAATGAAACCTGAAGTGGGATCTTTGGGAAGATAAATAAAACTGATAAAAATCTAGCCAGACAGATCAGAAAAAAGCAGAACTATCAGTAACAAGAGTTGACATCACTAAAGATTCTACAGATATTAAAAAGACAATACAGGAATATCATGAATTAAATTAAACCACTAAATTAAGACAACTTAGATGGAATGGAAACATTTCTTAAAAGACATAAATTACCAAAACTCACTTAAGAAATAATCTTAATGTCCTTACATCTATTAAATACATGGAATTTATACTTACATATCCTCCCACAAAGAAAATCACAGGCCTAGAGAGCTTCACATGAGTATACTATCACACATACAATTCTACAGTAATCCCTCCCGTCCAGGGAGCTGAAGAGGAGGGGATACTCCCCAACTTATCCTACGAGGCCACAGCATTACCCTGACCCTGAAACCAGACAAAGACACATCAACAAAAGAAAACTGTATCTGATATTCCTGAGAAAGATTTAAGCTCTTATCACTTCCAATTAATATTGTACTGGAAGTCTTAGCCAGATGCAGTTAGGTAAGATAAATTAACTAACTAAAAAAAAATGTCAAGGGTTATTAAAAAACTACAATAAGAGAAAACAGAAAGACTTATCCTATAATTTTTAATCTTCTTAATTTGTAAGGAAAACTACAAATCAAGAGTTCTTTTTGTTTTAAAGATTTATTTATTTATTTATTTCTCTCCCCTCCCCCCTCCCCCACCCTGATTGTCTGTTCTCTGTGTCTTCTTTGTCCACTTCTGTTGTTGTCAGCGGCACGGGAATCTGTTGCGTCATCTTGTTGTGTCACCTTGTGTGTGGCGCCATTCCTGGGCAGGCTGCACGTTCTTTCGCGCTGGGTGGCTCTTACGGGGCGCACTCCTTACGCGTGGGGCTCCCCTACGCGGGGGACACCCTTGCGTGGCAGGGCACTCCTTGGGTGCATCAGCACTGCGCATGGGCCAGCTCCACACGGGTCAAGGAGGCCCGGGGTTTGAACTGCAGACCTCCCATGTGGTAGGCGGACGCCCTCACCACTGGGCCAAGTCCACCGCCCAAATCAAGAGTTCTTGAGCAGTGCATTCCAACACTTAAGGAAACAGTGCCAACTCACAAAATACATAGCATTTATAAAAGATCAAGTATATTTAAATAGAATCATATGTCTAGTAATAAATTCAACAAAATGTGCAATATCTCTGTAGAGAAAACCTATAAATCATAATTGAGGAAAAACAAGACAACTTAAATGGAAGAATGCAACATGTTCACAGATCTGATGCTTCAAAATGTAAATCGGTCAATTCTCCTCAAACCGATACATAGAGTCGATCCATTCTCAGTTTAGAAGAAAGTTTTTTAAAAATGTATTGCTTATGTGACAAAGGGGTTCTAAAATGAATATGGTAAGGAAAATGACTTGGTCAGGAATAGCTGAGACATTCATTAAAAGAACGAACGTTCTATATACCAGATAGCAAGATTCATTATAAAGCTACAATAATTAAGAGAGAAGGGGCATAGAGCAAGAATAAACAGACCAACAAAACAGAACAGAAATTTCAGAAGATACTCATTCACTTTGTGACAAAGCTGCCATTACATAGTTGTGAGGAAAGAACTGATTATTCGATAAATGAATGATTATCCATTTAGGGATGATCTATATCTCACACTAACAAAACATTACAAACTAAAATCAACAACAAGTGTATTGTAGCTCTAGATGTGAAAGTAAAAAGTCTGAATCTTCTAGAAAAAGGGCACACAAACTAGAGCATTTAATCCAAGTCTAGCCCACAAGCTAAGGTTACTTTTTAAGGTTTTAAAGGGTTGTTTTTATGTAAAAGATCAGAGAAGAACATGTAACAGAGACCATACATGGGCCATGAAGCTGAAAATGTTCATAATCTGGCCCTTTTCAGAGAAAGTTTGCCAACCTCTGTTCTAGAAGATGATGTAGGGGAATATCTTCATGATCTCCAGGGTAGAGAAATGACTTCGCAAACCTGACATAAAATGCACTAATCATAAATGAAAAGACTGGTAAAATTGTACCCCGTAAAAATTAGAATATTCTGTTCAGTAAGACAATGTTAAAGAATGAAAAGGCCAAAGAGTGGGAGGAGGTATTTCCAACATACGTGCCCAGGAAAGGACTCATCCAGAACATATAAAGAACGCCTACAAATCAATAAAAAGACAGACAGACAAGCCATTAGGAAAACAGACAAGAGCCCTAAACAACCCCCCCCCCAAAAAAAAGGGAAAGACAAATGGCAAATAACCGTTTGAAAATTACCGCATTAATCATTATGGAAATGCAAACTAAACCCAGTAGGATACAGTAACACATACACCAAATGACTAAGTTAAAAAGCTTATAATACCAAATGTTGGCAAGGATGTGGCGCATCATGAGATAGATATTGATGGTGGGAGTTACACTGATTTAAGCACACTGGAAAACTGTTTGGCACGGTTTGAACAGTGACTCCACTGGAGGTACATACCCAAGAGAATATGTGTGTGTAAGTGCACAGGGAGACAGGCAAGAATATTTTCATAAAGACACACGTGCAGCTACCAAAATGTCCACCAGCAACAGCAGACAGAAACGGTGGTGAGCTCATAGGATGGGGTCCTTTAGGACAATGGACACGAACGATACGGGCAATTATCTGGATGAATTTCACAAACCTAACTCTAAGTATAGAAGCCTGAAATGAAGAAATACATATAATTCATTTTATATCCAGTTGACAAAAAAAACCACACACAAGCAAAAGAAAACTACAGTGCTGAGAATTACATGCTTTGGTGATAAAATAAACTATAAAGAAAAGCCAGAAGGGATTACCAGGAAAATCAGAGTGGCGAGGGCCTTTGGGAGAGGAAGGGAGCAAGATGGGGAGGGAAGACCAGGGGGCTTCCCAGGGGCTAGCCGGGGCTTGTCTCCTGATTCAGGCGATGGTTACACAAGTATTCACTGAGCACACTTCTCTCCATGTGTATTATAGACCACCACAACGTTAAAAAGAATGGGTGGCACTTCAAAAATCTGATAGCGCACCTAAAATAATAACATGTGAAAATAAAAAAATTTCAATGACTCTGGACATTTTTTGCAATATCACAAAATATACCTCAATTATGTAAGGTTAGGTTGCTATTGGCTCCCTATGGCTTCTGGTAAATCATAAATGTGTCTCTGTGGTAGGAACGCAGCCAAGAACTTTGCTAACTTCATCTATTATTTACTCTCTTCTATTTAATATGGAGAAACCAAACACCAGAACACAAGCTACTAAAACACTTGGTATAGGCACACTCCAAAATAATATCAATACTCTGTAGGCCTTATTGTCAAGCTCGTAGTCAGTGCATGGCAAGACAAAGAAATAGCAGACAGGAGCATTAGAAAGTACAAAGGAAAACAGTATCATTCTCAGATAAGAATGTCTACTGAGAGAACTATTATAACTAATAAGAAAATTCAGTGACATGGCCAAATACCAGAGTCTTCAGCTTTTCTATATCAGAAAAACTATTAATTTCAGTGAGGTAAGAAGAGCTCAACAACAAACACTAAAAGTATATGCGATTGAAAGTAACAAAAACATAAAAGAAATCTATGAATAAATGTATAAAATTTTATGGCAGTACCCAAAGGGTGCTGAATAAATGAAGAAAAACAGCATGCTCCTGGATGGAGGATATAAGATGAAATTTTTTTCAAAATTAACATAAAAATGCACTGTGATCCCAAATTAATCTACATATTCAATCACAATGATAACTGGATTTTTTAAAAGTGGAAGTTGACAAATGGATTCTAAAATTCATGTGGAAAGATATATTGAGCAAATATTTAAGTAGAATTTATCATTATATTATTTTAAAAGTTTTCTTTGATATTAAACTTACAGAAAAGTCATAAAGATGATGCAGAAAACTCCCATATAGTCTTTACCCACATTTGCCTGATTTTTAAAAAACGTTTTGCCACCATGTTTTATTCCTCTCTCCCTCTCCACACATACCTTATTATCCATTTTGTCTGAGCCATTTGAGAGTTGATTGAATGTATCGCGTGTTATTTCCTGTTCTCTCTTTTCACAGTACAGTTGCCAAATTAAGGAAATTTAACAGAGATACAATGCTTTTATCTAATACAGTCCACATTCCAGTTCTGTCAACTGTCCAACCATGTCCTTCCTGGAATATTTTTCTCCTCCCATACAGGCTCACACACCATCCTTAGATGTCATGTTCCTTTCATAGCCTTCAAGCTGGGAGAGTTCCTCCATCTTGTTTTGTCTTTCATGCCATTGACTTTGAAGGTATTTTTTAATGACATAACTTAGATACTGTAGAAGTTCACCCTTTCTAGTTTTGTTAATTTTGACAAATGCCTGGTCATACAACCTCTGCCATGGTCAAGACAGAGAAGCCTGTCCCTCAAGAATGCCCTCTTGCCCCTAGGCCGGTCACCTCTGCCCCAGCCCAGCCCTGCCGCTGCCCCTCGGGTCTGGTCCCTGCGGTCCTGCCTCCCCCAGGGAGTTCGGAGCAGGAGTCTGCCTGCAGCCTCGAAGGCTTCTCTGACATAGCCCCTGAGTGAGGTTTGTCTCTGAGGTTGTGTGCATCGGAGGCGTGTCCTTAGCGCTGCACAGACTCCAGGCTATGGAGGTGCACCACAGCTGGTTCACTTCCTTGCTCAGCGGAGGGCATGGTCGTTTCCAGTTTTGGGCGATTAGGAGTAAAGCTGCTGTAATCCCTGTAGAGATTTCTGTGTGAGCCTAAGTTTTCATCTCTCTTGGGGAAACATCTAGGAGAGAGGGCTAGTTTTTATGGTAAGTATATGTTAAACTTTATTTACAAAACTACCAAACCAACTGCTACAAGATGGAAACAACCCAGGAGTCCATCACTGAAAGACGGATAAACAAAATTGTGGTAGATACACACGATGGAATATTATGAAGCTGCAAGAAGAAATGAAGCCGTGAAGCATATGACAACACGGATGAACCTGGAGGACATTACGTTGAGTGAAGCAAGCCACACACAAAGGACAAATACTGTACGACTGCACTACTATGAACTAAATATGCTATGCAAACTTATGCAGTTAATAACTAGAATATAGGTCCCCAGGAAATAGTGAGGGTAGAGACTGGAAAGCTGATGGTTGACCTGTGCAGAATTGGTAAGAAGGTTGTTTGTAAATCTTTGGAAATAAAAAGAAATGGGGAAAGCGCATCATAGGGTTTGTAACTAGCAGTGCTAATATATAGGTATGATAGTGGTTGAAAGAGAAAGTCTTCAGGTCATACGTATTATTAGAAGTAAAGCTAATAAATGTAACATGGGACTGGATGGCATAGCAAAACTTCACTGAAATGTGAATACAGGTAATACTGCATATATAAGACTTTTTTCTTTGAAACTGAACAAATGTATGTTAATGTCACAAGATGTTAGTTATCAGGCAAAAATACAACCAAAGCAAGCTACGGACAGCAGTGTATAGTAATATATTGATAATCTTCCATTAAGGGTTAAAAAAAGAAGGAAATATACTAAGTAAAAAAAAAAACTTTTCTGTACTACATATTGCTTGACTCCTTCTATACAAAATATAAATACGAATAAATCCGAGAGATGCACATAGAATACTAGCTGTGTACTGCAGGGGAAGGGTGAAGAGTAAGAGGTGGCTATTAAAGGGGAGAGGATTTCTTTTTGCCTTCTTGCTTTTTTGTTATTGTGATTGAAGTGATGCATGCAGAACTATGTGATTTCACCTGATACCACTGACGGTATGCTTTGGATGGCTGTAGGCTTTATTAATATGGATCAATAAAATTAATAAAATAAAATAAATTTAAAAACTGCCAAACGTTTTCAGAGTGGCTCTGGCTTAGTATTCCCATAGCGGTGCTTGAGCGCTCCCTGCCCGGGGCGGCGGGACCAGCACTGGGCGTTGGCAGGTTCTGACTTCTCTGCTCCTTCCCTTCCTCCTTTTCTGCCTCTACCTCTTATTATTATTATTGCTATTGTTACTAATCTTATTACTACTATTCAAATGTCTGCACTACTGTTGCTGCTATTACACTGCTTTGGTTACTATCACTGCAATGACCAGCACTACTGCAATTATAATTTCTAGCCCTGCTATTACTCCTGTTATTCCCAGCGTTACCGCCCTTTTCACTGTGACCGTACTTTCCGTTACTACGACTGTCGCCGGCCCCTTTTGGGCTTCCCCGCCGTCAGCTCCTTCTCCGAGCAGCGGGGGCTCCTCCTTGGTGAAGGGGAGCTAGGCGCGCTGGCAGGCGGGGAGCGGCCCGCTCCGGGCCTCTTCCGGGGCCCAGCTTGACCGTGTGTGCCCCAGAGGCGGCTTCGAGGCCCAGCCGCGGTGCCAGTCCAGCTCCACGAGCCGCTCCCTCCCCAGGGAGCGCTCCGGCCCCCGCACTGCAGCGCGCTTGCCGGGGCCCCCGCCCGCTCCCCCGCGCCGCGCCGCCCCTCGGTGCTACGGAGCAGAGCGCGTCCGGGGCCCTGCCGGGTGCCCTCGGCCCCCTCTGCGGGGCTGCGACACTCGTTCCCAACACGGCTGGGTCCACTCGCTTCTGCTAAAAGCCACTTGTAGGCTGTCCCCCTCGCCCTTGTGCATTTAAGGTAAGACATCCTCTACTGTCAGGCTGTGGAGAACAGCGCAGGCCCGACACATCCAAACCAGGAGAAAGCCCCTCACAGCTCCCTGCGCCCCGTCTCCCCCACTTCAGGGAAAGACGTTTTTAATTTCACTGTGTTCTGGCTCATTCTTCCTACACTTTCTTTTGTTATCTTGAAAAAATAAGCAGATTAATGTACTATCTTTTTATTTCCCTTCAATTTACACCAGTAAATGAGCGTGCTCTGTGGCTCAAATACCTTGGAAGTAAGGTCAAGGCAGATGCGCAAGGTCCTCGCACACCACAGCTGCAGGGAACTTAGTTTATTCTATTAGTTTATTCTATTAATCGCCATATTTGGTCATTCAAGGTGTTTCCAAGATCCATGATTACAAATAACAGTATAAGGCATCACTTTCGTGTGTTTTATTGTTCTCTTCATGAAAATTGAAATTCCTCATTAAGAATTTCATGTTTTTTTTGCTAATTAAAGGGGTTTTCTCTTCTATTATTTCTTAGTTTTTTGTTTGTATGAGGGCTATTGATTTTTGCATATTAATTTTTTATCCTGCTATATTGCTGAATTCTTATACTGTAGTCTTCCATTTATGTCATCTGCAAAGAGAGAATTTTACTTCTATTTGACCAATTCCAAGCCTCCAATTGTTTTCTTTCGCTATGTGCTTTCGCTTATACCTCCAGCACTATATTAAACCAACGTATTCAGATAGTTTAATTCAGGGGCATGCGTTTTGATCCTGAGGTAGGTGGATATGCTTCCCGTGATTTCCCATTCAGTAAGATGCAGGCTTAAAGACTGAGGTGTATATATTTTAAAATGTTATCTTCCTATTTTGAGAGATTTCTTTTTTTATTAAAATGGTATTAAATTTCATCAAAGGTTTTTCAGCATCACTTGAGAAAATCATGATTCTTCTCATTGAACTTAGTGGCAATGTGAATTACATTAATAGATTTCCTAATAACAAGCTGCCCTTGCATTCCTGGTCTATACTGCACTTGGTCAAAGTATATTATACTATTATAAAATGCCAGAATCTCTTAACTAATATTTTATTTTGTATTTCTGCATAAATATTCCCATGTAATACTGGCGTTTAATTTTCTTTCTTGTGTGCTACCTTTATCAGGTTTAGATTTCAATGTTATATTTGCTTCATAAAAAATGGGATTCCCTTCACTTTTTATGCTTAAATGATTTATGAAGCACCTAGTCTATATGATCAAAAAGTTTAATAAAATTTCCCTGTGAAACTAACTGGGCCTGGTGCTTTTCTGTGGAGTAGTTTCTTGATAATGTTTCTCTCTTTTTTCCTTGGAAATTAGTCTATTTAAACTTTTTATATCTATGTGGGGCTAGTTTGGGAAAACTGATTTTTCCCCCTAATTATATACATTTTCAAATTGCAGATTCTCTTGTGCTTTTAACACATTTTCCTTTGTATCAAAAGTTATTTTCCAATTGTCATTTATTGTCCTATATATATTTGTGTTTTCTCCATTTTTCTTGAAAAAATTAACTGGTGATTTACCAATTTTGACTTTTTTTTTTTAAAGAACCAGGGATTCCCTTGATTAATTTAATCTTTTTCTCTTCTGTGCATCATTTCCTGCTTTTATTATTACATGTTTTTGGCTTGCCTTCTATTTTTCTTTCAATCTTTTTTTTCAGTTTGGGGTGCCTTTCATTAATTTTTATTCTTTTATTTTTATTGACATACGTGTCTACAGCCATAAATTTTTCTCTAATTATTGCTTTAAGTATATCATTGATATGTAGTGCTTTTATCATTTTATAGAAATTCTGTAATATTGATTTACATTTGCTTTTACTCCCCCAAAGTTTTTTAATAGTAGATTTTAAAATTTCTGGGTGGAAGGACCTTGCTTTGTTAACAATATCTAGTTTTATTATACTCTAAGGTAATATTGTTTGTACCTAATTCTTTTATGAAACTCGTTTTCTTTATAACCAATTTATGATGTTTTTGTGAATATGATGTCTGTTTGAGAAAAAGATGTATTCTCTACTCCAGGTTCGATATATACACATTAAAGGAAATATTCTTTGGGGCTTCTAGTTCACCACCTACTCATGTCCACTGGATCCTGAGTGAGAGAGTGGGATGCTCAGATTTAAGATTTGGGGATTTCTACCTATTTCTCTTTGCACATGCCACAGTTTCTGCTTTATACATGTGGGTTCTGTTATAAGAGTTTTGTCTTAATTGTCCATGTAGTTTCTGGCATTTTATAGTGTCTTTATTCATCTCCTTTCATGTTTTTGGGACTGATTTCTACCTATCTGATATTAGGACTGCAACCCCTGCCTTCTTATTGATTCCATTTGCCTGATTTATCATTGTCCCTCCCTTACTTTTTCCCTTCTGAAATTGGTTTAGGTGTCTTTTAGGTATGTAGGTTGTATATGCAATGAGTTGTGTTTTGCTTTACAAGCCAATTTGAAAATCTCTTTATTTTAATAGGCAAGTTAAGCACCTTTGCATTATTGATACTGCTGATATGCTTGGTCTCAACTCTGTCATATTATTTTATGTTGTAAAATTACAGTGTGTATTATACTTACTGTGCTTCTTCTTCTACTTGCTTGGTCTCCTTTCCTGGTTCTCTTAGGCTCTTTTTGTCCTGGGGAAAGTCTGCATTTTTGTTCTAACAGTTAGCTTTCCATTGAATCTTTTACTCTGCCTTTAATCTAGGGTGACCAACCTCTCCCAGTTTAATCTGGACTTTCTGTGTAAAGAAAACGTAAATAAAACTAAAATCCCATTCCCCAGGAGCTTGTGAGTCCCAGGAAAATTGGGATGAGTGGTCCTCACACCGTCGTCCTTTGTTTCCTCACCTAACCCTTCACACTTTGGTCTGCCACCTGTTACCTAAACAACAGTCCAAGACCGTATTCTACTTTCCTCCCTTTTGGGTTGCATTCTCCCTGTTTTGTCAGACTATTTCCATACTATTCTTTTCCTAAGTCCTCACTTCCAAGTAAATTTTTAAAGAGAAAAATGAAAAACCTAACTTATTACACATCAAACGAATTAAAAGCTCCATTTATGAACAATGAAGAGCTGGCCTGGAAATCAGCAAACACTACAGTGGAACAGAAAAGAGTCCATATTGGCCACATATATGGGAGGTTGGTTTAAAACAGGAAAATTCAGTTAAGAGGGGGAGGTAGAAAAACTGACTACATAGAAAAATATTTTTTTGGATTCTATCTCGATCACACATAAAAATAAACCACAAGTAAATTAAAATTATTCCAAAAATAAAAATACTATTGCCAAATGATAAGAGTTTTTGTTATCCTGCATAAGTAATGACTTTCAAATATGATGCAAATCTCAAAAGCACCAAAAGAAAGAGTGTCAGGTTGGACTATGTAAAAATTTAAAACTCCAGTGTGCCCAAGACACTAGCAGAAAAACGAATAGACTTACTGTAAAAAGAACTACTAAATTAAAAAATTAAAAGACAATGGAAAAAATAAGCACACACATAAGTCAAAGGAGAAAAAACACAAGTGGCCAATAAACAAAAATGAGATACATGACTTCAAAAGTTATCAAAGAAATACAGATGAGGAAAACAACACAAAACAACGATAAAATCTCACATTTTGGGGAGGACAAATAGCCATCCTTTATGAGGGTATAAATTGGTATGCCTTTATGAAGGACGTCTGGACTATACCCATAAAAATTTTAAGTGTGCATACCCTTTGACCTAGTAATTTGTCTCCTCCGGAAAACATCCCACAGAATATGGCACAGAAATGTAGACACATGAATTCTCATATAATTCATTTGTTTAACATTCTGTATAAACAAAAAAGATAGATAATTTCTGCTGTACATGGGAAAGGTGAATAAATCATAATCCATCATATGGAACAGTATGCAGCTATTGAAAATCTACGGTATTTTATTAAGTTAAAATCCTATTCGTAAAAGAAAACATATTGTACACCTTTCTCATAAAGTTATGTAAGAATATGGAAGCATATTTACAACAGTAGAACCAGGTTTGCAAGGCACATGAGTGGTTGCCTCTGGAAAGAAGAGTTCATTTGTAAAAGGTGACATTATTTGAAAACTTTTCAATAATACATTTGCATTGCTTCTTTGATGTTCAAGTCAAAGAAAGGAAAAACAATAAAAAAAAATAACGACACACAAGCCACTCTCCAGAAAGACATACTCCCTGCTGTGGCCATGTAGTGGATCTTCCTCTTTATGAACAGAGTAAAGTCTTCCTGGATGTCGCCACAGGTTTTGGGGAGTCGCTTCCCCATGTCCCATTTACCTCGTTTATAAGTGTTTATTTCACATATGAAAACCTCAAGCAGAGCATGACAGAGGAAAGATGGAGTCATTTCCAGTGAGGGCCACGGGCCATGGCCACCAAGCAAGCCGCAGGGGGGCCTACGTGGTGAGGAAGAGGGGCAAGTGGAAGCTGAAGAAGGGCAGTTCTATGTCCGCTCTTAATGCTCTGCACGATTAGCTTTTCATCTCAAGTTCAAGGGGAAAACAGTTTCCTGCAGGCAGGCGCTACCACTCCCTTCTTCCCAGAGGCTCTCACAGCTACAGACTGACTTCGTTGGTCAAGAGCACTTGTAATATCCTACTGCCCAGAACAAAGGGCCGACACCTGCTGTGCCAGGACCAGGCTACCCGAGAGGCCAGTGTCAGTGTTTTTAACTGTGGAAGGGTTTACACTCACGTGTGGCCTGGGAAAATGAAAGGAAGGATGATAAATGAGTACAGAGAAATTAGACCAGAATTGGCAGTGAGCTCAAAAACCAAAGACGGGTAAAAAGGAAAGAACAAAGAGGAGAAAATTATAAACTTAGCTCTGAAAAGAGAAATGGTAGCTGGAATCTGCAGTATAAAAAGTAAATGTTATATACAATCTGAGGAGGAAGTCAGGAGAAAAATTCCATTTACAAAAGCTACTAAAAAAATATCAAAATTTAGGAATAACCTTAACCAAGGATGTAAACACTTGTATCCAGAAAATTGCAATGCATTGCTAAAAGAAATAAGATCTAAATAATTGGAAGTGCATATCATGCTCATGGGTTGGAAGACTAAATATTGTTAAGGTGTCAATTCTACCCAAATTGATACACAGATTCAATGCAATTCCAATAAAAATTCCACCAGCAGTTTTTAAAGAAATGGAAAACACAATTATCAAATTTATTTAGAAGGGTAAGGGATCCTGAACAGCCAGAAACATCTTAAAAAGGAAGAGCAAAGTTGGAGGACTCTCACTCCTGGACTTTAAATCATATTACCTACCTACAGTGGTAAAACAGCATGTACTGGCATAAAGATAGACATACAGACCAACAGAATCAAACTGATGGTTCAGAAACAAACCCTCACGTCCATGGGTAACTGATTTTTGACAAGGCTGTCAAACCCACCCAGCTGGGGCAGAGCAGTTTACTTAACAAATGATGCAGGGAGAACTGGATATCCATAGACAAAAGAAAGAAAGAGGAACCCTATCCCACACCTTATACAGCAATTAACTCAAAATGGATCAGAAAACTAAATAGAAAATCTACAACCATGAAGTTCCTAGAAGAAATTGTCGGTAAACACCTTCAAGATCTTGTGGTAGATGGTGCATTCTTAAACCTTATACCAAAAGCACGAGCCGCGAAAGAAAACATGGATAAAGGGGCCCTCCTCACATTGTGTGTGATTCATAGGACTTCGTCAGGAAGGTAAAAAGGCAGCCCACTCAATGGGAGAAAATACTTGGAAACTACATATCTGATAAGCATTTGATTTCCATTCTATATAAAGAGATCATACAACTCAACAATAAAAGAGCAAGCAATCCAAATAAAAAAGGGGCAAGACTTAAATACACATTTCTCCAAAGGGAAAAATACAAATGGCAAAAAAACTGAAAAAACAGTTCCCTACCACTAGCTATTAGGGAAATGCAGATCAAAAGAACAATGACATATCATAGAATGGCCAATATTAAAAAAGCAGAAAACAGTTAAGTGCTGGAGAGGATGTGGAGAAATAACACCCTGCATGTTGGTGGGAATGTAGAACGGTGCAGCCTCTGCAGAAGACAATTTGGTGGTTCCTCAGGAAGCTAATGTGGAAGTGCCATGAGATCCAGCACTCCCTCTACTAGGCGCATATCCAGAGACACTGAAAACTGTGACACAAACAGACATCTGCACACACTGTCACAGTGGCGTTATTCACAAATGGCAAAGGGTGGAAACAACCCAAGGGTCCATCAACCAATGAATGGATAAGGAAAATGTGGTATATACAGATGACGGAATACTATGCTGCTGTGAGAAGAAATGAAATTGGGACACAAATAACATGGATGAACCTCAAAGACATTATTTTAAGTGAAATAAGCCAGTCACAAAAGGACAAATACCGCACGGTCTCCCTAATAGGAACTAAATACCAAGAACAAATGCATGGAGTTAAAACTGAGTATTGGTTATTAGGTAGTAAGAGGAGGGCTGAGAATGGGTACTGATGCTTAATGTATGTAGAAGTTTTAATTAACTTGACTGTAAAAATGTGGAAATGGACAGAGTTGATGGCAACACATTATAGTGAGTAGAATTAAAACAGCTGGTTTATAAATGGATTGTGGCTGAAACGGGTAGTCTAGGGATGTAAAGGTCAGTTGAAAGTAAGCTAGAGTAACCTAAGGACTGAATAACATAGTGGATCCAGAGGTGGATGAGAATTGTGGTTAACAGGACAAATACGAGCACGTCCTCCTATGAACCAGAACAAAGGTACATAACTATTGCACGGTGGTAAGAATGTGGAGAATCATGGAAAAGTAATATTAATGTAACCTATGGACTACAGTCAGCAGCAACACTGTAATATTCTTGCATCAATGCCAAATTGTGTTAGTAATAGAGGAGTATGGAAAAAATATCCAAGTGTATGCTACAGACCATAGTTAGTGGTAATAGTCTGATAATATTATCTCATAATCTGTAACAAATGTTCCACAACAACGTAGTGTGGTGGTGGAGGGGTGCTGGATGGGAATTCCACACATGCGCATGATTGTACTGTAAGTTCACAACCTCTCTGAAAAAATATATGAAAAAAAGAAAGCAAATGTGACATATAATGATTATTGACTGTTCTAGGAGAAAAGGACCAAAGGCTCACAAAAAGCCTGCACTCTATGGGCAGTTTGGGAGAAACATTGTGTTATCTTCTAGTTGCTCATGTGCCATATAGAAGCAGGGTGGGAGGGGAGATGTGGCCTACACTCCCCCCTCCCTGGCCGCTTTGATTTGGCACATCCGAAGGTTAGGTAGTGGCCCTGGCATTCCACATTTTCAGCACTCTATTAAAAAAGCTAGTCTTTAAGTAGACTTTGGCTCAAATGTAGACATTTTATTTTTACTTTTTTTATATGTCAGTCTATTCACATTAGAACACTTTTTCTGTAGTTTAATATTGTTTCAAAAAAGCTTTTCTGGGAGCTACTGCTGGACTCTTCTCAGGCTAACCTGTTCTTGAGAATTCCATACTCATTCGGCCTTAAATAAATCACATTAGCAGCCTTGGAACTAATATGCAGGACGTGCGACTTTTAGTTCTTTTCTCATGAACAAATGTGATCGTTTGGGCTCTCCGGAGAGTTCAGCCAAGAATCTAAATCTGTAATGCAGCCGATCTAGGGCAAGATCTGTTCTATTTCCAAGCAAAGGCATTTGGAAAAATAAACCAAGCACCAACACCACTATACCGAGTGTTTTCTGAAACAAGATCATGAAATCAAAGCTAAGGAGTGTTTGCTCTTGTTGTTACAACCACAAAATCCAAAACAAATGTATTAAGAAAACGTTAAGTGGCGCCCAAGCCACAGAGGCAGCTAACCTTTAGGCAGAGGATTTCAGCCCCCCATGGGAAGGATCGAGGGGGCTCCTGCAAACCTAGGGAGGGGAAAGCACTCAGGTGCGTCGAGAGAAGGGGCAGGTAGCCCTCAGGTGTTTGTCGACGGAGGCTGGCGGGCAGCAAGCCACTCAGGTTAAGGAATTATGACACAGCAATGTGGAATTAATTTCATTTCAATCACTAAACTGCCTTTCTTGAAAGATAATTTCTTCCAGGACATGTCAGATCATTGCAAAACTCCAGCGTCGAGAGAGAGATCTTCTGCTTTTAAGGCAGGCCGGGCTTCAATTCTCAAAGCATGATACGAGATACTTGGATATGTGAAAAACTCATTGATGTTAATGGAAATAACATGGTCTTTCCAAGCAAGGTTTTTAAACGCAGGGGTTAAAAATCCTCCTGAATTACAATCAAACGAGCCTCTAAGAAATCCTGGCTGGCCGGCCGGCACGTCGCCCCACGTGCGTGCCAGGGGCACTGGGCATCCAGTGGGCCTCCACGCCTGCCTCCCGGTGCCACTGGACAAGAGGACTGCGCTGGCCTAATGGCGTGGCTGCCCCCTTGCAGAGGGCAGGGTGGTCAGCACAACACTGCTGCCCCCTCTGCCGCAGGAAGAGCTGGGGACTTCCGTTTGGATTCCTTATGGGATTCCCAGGGGTGGGCATGGGGTGGAGGAAACCAACCTCCTCTTATGAAAATCAAACCCCAAACCGTGTCCTAGGCCCAGGGAGGTGACCTCCAGGCTGTGAAAGGCCCCCAAGACTTGGTGATCTTTGGAGGAGGGGGAGCCTACCAATGTCAACACCACAGTAAATCCATACATTTACAATAATTTCCTGAGCCAAAGGAAATAGTTCAGAGGTGCCACTGAGGAAGGCTGGCTAAGGCTTTGCACAGGTGGGGTGGGAGGTGCCACCCCCAGGGGGGCAAATTCCACTGATCCGCAGGTGTCTCCACGACAACAAAGAGTTTGTGTAGTTGGTGCTGGCCCCCGAGGTCTTGCACTGTCCCAAGCGGCCGGACACTACCGGGATTGCCCTTCCCCCAGGCAGGCCTCCAACAGCCCTGCTTGGATGCACACCCACCTCCCACCCACCCAAGGCCCAGGCACCCCTCAGGCAGGTTCCGTCTTGCTCAGGCGGGCTCCCTGGATCCCGAGAATGCAGGCGGTCCTCTTTAAGTATTTGCTAAATGAACTTCTAATAAAGCTGATAGAGCTGGCATGTTGTAGAAAAAATTAGCTGCCGATAAATAACGTGCCACAAACCTGCACCCTCGGTTTTCGATGGGGTGCACCAAACGAGTAAGAGGTGCTGACGATGGACTGGGAGAGGCAGACGCCCCAGGGCCCCTCCTGCGTCCACTGTGCTCACTCAGCCACCTAGACCGCCTGGACGAGGTGCCTGCAGCCAGATGAGACGTGCTGTGCTCCGGGGCCTTTCTAGCTACCCGGAGCTTTGGAAATGGTGGCGCACTGCAGCCCAATTCCCGAGGCTCACTCCACGCCCAGGAGCTTCTGTGGGGGCTACTCAGGGAGCCACTTAATAGTGTTATTCCCATGGAAATTAAGGTTAAATTCCAAACTGGGTCTGAGGGTTCTGGAAAACTCCGGCAGTGTGGCTTCCCAAGCCTCCAAGTAGCTCCATGCCCTGAGGCCAGCAGGCTCGGAGGCCTCTGGGGGAGAGGTCCCAGCAGGGCCCGTGTGCACAAGGCTGGGCCTCCAGTCGGCTTCTGGATAGGCAGTGGCACCCATCCCGAGGGCCGCGGATGGCAAGAGCCACGCTGGCTCCCAACTGCGGGCCTGGTGGTTCCTGTTAGTGCACAAGCTATGCTATTCCACGTAAGCTGCGCCATTCCACTCAAGCTGCACTATTCCATGTAAGCTGCGCCATTCCACGTAAGCTGTGCTATTCCACGTCAGCTGCGCCATTCCAGGCAAGCTGCTGGGGTGATGGAAGCCCTGGAGACAGCCCCAGCAGGAGAGGCGGGCACGAAGTGCCTTGGTCTCTCCTCGGCCTTCCATCGGATTCTCCTGGGACTGGCAGCTTGCATCTGGGAAGTGCCCAGGGCTGGCATGGCTCACTGACCCTTTGGAGATGGGAACACAGCGACAGGGCAAGTGCGGCCTGTACTGCTAGCCCGTGAGGCCGCCGGGGCTGCAGGCTGCTGCTCGCTTGCTTCAACACACACACATTTTTTCAGGGCAAATCAATGCCCGGCCTGTCTGGACACTGCCCTGTCTCCCCCGAAGATGCCGCACGCGTGTGCTAGCGATGTGCTTTTGCCAGACGCAGTAGGCACGGGCCTGAGGAGCTGACCACGAGCCGCCCCCGGGCATGTCCCCTTGGCCCTGTGAGGACAGCGCGGGGGCCGGCACTGCTCCCTTCCTGCAGTCACCGCGAAGGTCACTTCCGTTTACGGGGTCATCTTCTTCAAAGGATCACACGGCGGTTTGCTGGCACCTTCCTTGTTTGTGTCCGTCACTTCACCCAGATGGCACAAACGAGTAAAATGTAAAGCTCTCTCTACATCTGGCCCAAGGGAAACCAAGGCCACCCAGGCGTTTAACCCTGCAAGGGAGAGACGTCCCTCGGCCACTGGCCTCTAGGACGAGGCCCTGCGGGTCTCTCAGGCTCGGGGTCTTGGCATGTCAGATCCTGCACACTTTTTAAAATTATGATTTGTGGGAGAAATGTGTCTTTAAGTTTTTGCCCAGTGACCCCTGGCTAGCTAAGGCTTACAGTAAATAAATGCTGACTCCTCGCCACCAAAGCCGCTGCTCCCCACGCCGGGGGCTGTCCGTGCCCAGGGACGCTGCCCGGGTTTGTGCATGAGCCAGTGGAGGAGCTGGAACCGCAGTGCACAGGAAACCAGGGGGTCCGCTCGGCCAGACCCATCCAGGGCCTCGCTGGGGCAGGGCACCTGCTCAGGGCTTTGACAGAGTCTGCGCGAGCATCGCCCCTCCGCGGCCGGCGCACTCGTAAGGCTGGGTTCACCGCGCGGGGCACCTCCTTAACAAGAAGCCGCCCTGGGCCTCCTCCTCAGCCCGTGGCCCACGCCAGGCCTTGGCAGGCAGGCGTGGGGCCCGCCGCGGCCCCCCGGGACCCCAGGAGGCACGGCTCAGCGGCCGCGGGGCGCAGGGAGGCGGCCCGGGGCACGCGTCCTGTCTGAGCTGCCCCCCTCCCTCGGCGCCACCACGCCTCGGCGGGGGCAGGGAATCCTCAAGACCGTGGATTTCCGACGGGAATCCGTTCCCGAGCTGAAAGGTTTTCTCGTTTTAGACATTTCTGAAAGCGAGGAAGCCAGAGCGTGCTGTCCCCTCCTCCTCACGTTCCAGAAGCCCCTTCCTCGGCTCTCACTCGTAGAGGCAGGAGGCCCAGCGAATCGGGGTGGCCCCCCACCTCCCGCCCCACTGCGCGTCTGCTGCGGTGTCTGGACACCACGTGGACGCTGCCTCTCGGGGGGAGGCCCCACCTGAAGGGACCCGTGCCCCGAGCCCGCTGGTCACGCGCTGCCGTTTCGAGCTGTGCTTCTTCACCCAGGGGGCTGGGAGGTGAGCAAAGCAGAAGCAGCCCTGCCTGTCCTGATGGTGGCAATTTACAGCCGCTCAGTGCAGAGCCCCACGAGGACAGGAGAATGGAGGGTAAACTTTATAGACCTTCTCTTCTAAAAGGGCCTCAAAGAAACAGTGAGGGAGGGGCTGCCCCCCGCAGACCTCCAGGCCCCCCCTCCCCTCCTCACCCCTCCTCAAGGCCGGTCCTAGCACAGTCCTTCCACATGGCCCCTCTGGGGTCTCGTCAACTTGACCGGCCCGCTTCTGAGCTTCCTCCCTGAAAATCAGGTGGGGCCGGCCGGGCCTTAAATGAAGGGCGGCGCCGGCAGCCCCAGCCGGGGTCCCAGGCCAGGCTGCTGACCACCCCTGCACGGGCGAGGCTGGAGACCGTCCCCGCGGCCACCCGCTGCCCACTTCTCCAGAGAGTGGTCCACAGTGGCTACCCCTGCCCTGGTCCGGGCTCCCTGCCCTGGTCCCGGCTCCCCCGCCCTGGTCCCGGCTCCCCTGGTCCCGGCTCCCCGGCCCTGGTCCCAGCTCCCTTCGCAGCCCTGTGGCCCCGCCTGCACCTGATGCTCCACCCTGGACCCCACTGCCTTCACCCCGAGGTCCTGGAACACAAGGTCCTTCCACAGAAGGTAGTGTCCCGACTGCCCCTCCCTGTCCAGCCTGGGGCGCTCCCTCTCCTCCCTTTGGCCACAGGCGTTTTCTACTGCATTATGCCATTCTGTGAGCCGCTTTTGAGGGCGAGCCGCTCACCCAGGAGCTGACCCCAAGGGCCATGGTCTCATCTTCAGAGCCCGAAAAAGATCTGGGGAGCTCAGGGATCGACTGTCACTGTTGGCAAGTAGGGTCTGAGCGGCCCCTTGCTTGACTGCCCAAGCCCCCTGGGGGCCGTGGCAGCAGCGGCTTGGTGGCCCTGCGCAGGGGTCTGCGAGGGACACAGCCTGTGTCAGCAGCTGCAGGAGTGCGGACAACCGAATCAGTCACTGTGAGTCTGTGGTATTTTGAAATCAAAAGCTACTGGCCGTCCTGAGGAGACTGGAGATGGGAAATGGGACTCTCCAGGTATGAACGGACAGTATAAGGAGGCGCACCTTAAGGTCGATGGGTTTTGCTTGTCTCCCCTCAACTTTTCAGCTCACATGGCTTTTGAGATACCTCACACGCAGGCCTGGTTTACCTCAGCGCTATCCGCTCACACCCTGAGGTGACCTCCTTTCCAGCGCAGGCCGGCGCTGCTTGGGGGCATCTGGCCGTCATGACGATGAAAGACATGGAGGCAACGTGGGTACCTCGGATCACAGGTGAAGGCACGACCCAACGAGGGGGCCAGAAAGATGCCAGCCCCCCCGGGCTCTCCATGGGCGACGCCAGCCCACACCCAGGGCCGGCAGCCCTCCCCTGCCCGGTCCCCGTGCTCCCTGCCTTCTCTCAGGGAGCCAGGACACGCAGGGGCTGACGTGGCCTGGGGCCTCAGAGCCCACCTGGGAGGGTCCCGCAGCCCAGTGCCCCTCCCACGCTGAGGGCACTGCCCCCCGAGTCCGGCGGGCGGCCCTGGGTCCCGCAGCGCGGCCACACGCGCAGCCTCTCCCCGGCTGCCGACCCCTCTCCTTCGGCTCCCAGGGCAGCAGCCGCTCCAGGTGGCACAGGCCACCTGACGCACAGGTGGGCCGCCCGCCTGCGGCTCTCTTGCCCCTCCTCTCCTGGTCACCGTCAGCACAGAGGTCTTCCCAGGGCGCCTGAGGGCCCGTGAGCTCACACACGTCACGCAGGCAGAACCCTGCCCGCTGCAGCCCCGTCCTCAGGAGGCCAGCAGCCCCCCCTTCCGAGGGAGCCCACGCCGGCAGCTCCCGCGCTGTCAGTGACACTTTCCTCTCCACTCTACTGGAACCCTGCGTCCCCGCGGGCCAGCGGGCCGGCCAGGGCCGCGGGCTCCCAGCCCTGAAGCCACAGCCACGACTGAGCGCTGCTTCCTTCACATCGTGTCATCCTGGCTCAGAAGGGAAGAGAAGACGTCGGAGATGTTTGCAGCCAAGAGCCCCTTCTATTGTCTTCAGTCCTTGTTTGAGAAACCCCACCCTTCCACTGGACACGTACGTCACCAGCCGTTCTCATCGACTAGCCCCACGCACCCCAAACCCTGAGAGCGGCCTTCTCAGAAGCCACTCCTGGGCGCTTACTTCGGTGCCAGCCCCTCGGATTAAGTGGGTACGGTGCGGGCCCGCGTGGGAGGCTGGCGCTCCACAGCCTCGCCAAGCATTCCCAGCCTGTGCCCGGGCTCCCCAGAGAATAGCTACAGGCCTCCTGCGCTAAGTTTTTTAACAGGAATTCGGTCCAGGTTGGGGTCAGTGCAATTAATAAATTAGATTAAATTTAAGTATCTTTTTCCTTTAGCACAAAAATCTCAAAATGTGGAATTCCCACTTCACAGCATAATTTTTTCTTTGGATTGGTAATTTTGTCTTTAATCGAATCATATTCTAAGTGAAAAACATCTGGGAAAACAGACTCAAACAGAGCTGAAATTCAAGTTTTCTCTAATTCCAATGTCCTCCATGAATTCTGTATGTAATGATTTTTCTCCTCATCGACTGTAATTATCATCAGGGAACTCCTAGCGTTTGCGTGTTGGGAGACGATGCTTTCCGTTTGCAGGGGTATTAGGTAGGCAAATATAGCAGGCCAAGTGTAGCGGATGAGTCTGGGAGCGGTAGGAAAAGGGCGAGTTGTTCTCGGTAGGAAAAACCATTTAATACTTCACATTTTATTCTGCCATTGAACATTTCTATAAAATGCTTTTTTCAAAAACAGGTTTTCCTAGAGTCAAATGACCTTTTAAAAAATCCACTCGTCCTAGTTCTTCTTGAACTTATTAGCCCTTTGGGACCACCCCATTACTAATTAATGCATAAAAAGTGCTGTCTCCAAGAGCCCACGTTCCGGGAGTTAGAGAAGCTCGCAGAGGGGCGAGCCCCCCGGTGCTCCCACGGGGGTCGGCCTTGGGGTTTTCGAGGGTGCCAGCCCAGGCTGTCCTGCGCCGAGGGCAGGAGCCAGGAGAGCGTGAGCAGAGGCACCCGCGATGGCGCAGGAACAGAGCGAGGGCGTGCCAGGGCCTCCTGCACGTGAGCTGAGGACCCAGGCCAGGCAAGGTGGCGGGGGCCCGGCCACCGACCCCGCAGAGGGAGCTCCTTCAGTGACACGGGAGCCCAGGGCGAGCCGAGGCCCCTCCCAGGGAAGCAGAAGGCCAGGGGCCAGGAGCGCGGCGCAACAGCTGGCACGCCAAGTGCGACGCGACCTGCAACCCAGCTCTGTCGGGTTCCCAGGTATGCAGAAGGTGACAAACGTCTCCTGGCCTCTCTAAAGCCACCCCTACAAGTACTGAAACTGGACGCTGTGATCTTGGTAACGCTTAGCCCAGAGTGCTGCATCTGATGACCAGAACTCGTCTGAGTGGCCGCTCCGAAGCCTGTGCTTCCTAAGGAGAATCCCCGAAGGACGCAAGGGATCTGATCACCTGGCTCCCTGTCTGGCCCTAACAGCGAGAGTTTTCTTTGGTCACACTCCCTCATCTCCCAGTCTCCATCCCCGGGGCCATGGTCTACCCATTCCCCCGCGTTAGCCTCTCAATGTGTGCCAGAGCCCCGGCCACTGGAGCAGGCTCTGTTCTGGAGCCTGCGGGCTGAGCTGGGCACCCAGGCTGGGAACGGCTGGCACGGGCCTGCCTCCTCTAGCTTGGCTGAGAAGGATGAGAAGACTGGCATTGCTTCCAGGAGACACCAACGTGCTGTGACATCTGGTTTGTATTAAGGTCCAAAATTATTAATCTCTGCTAGACACAAGAGCACAGGTGTGCCCACATTCTGTCCCGTGGCCCACTGGGGGTCCTCAGACCACACGTGGGGAGCCACCAGGTTGGGTGCTTCACCAAGGAGTCTCTGGCAAAGAGCCCAAAACAGGGAATCAGGGAATGGGAATTACCTCTGGCCAGAAGCCAAAAAATGCCCATGATTTTGTTTCTTGTGTGAATCAATAATTATTTAATGATATCAAAAAACATGCCTCAACAGAAACAATTTGAGGTTTGCAACACTTACTCCATCTAAGAAAGGGGGCTCTCTAAACTCCAAAGAGAAAAAAAATTGACTGCCAAGAAAGTAAAGAACACAGGCAGAAATGTGGGGAAGA